>NC_134583.1:24100000-24400000 GCF_037038515.1 Microtus pennsylvanicus
TATACTGCAACACCGGTATTAAAGGTGGAGAGATTGGCCATTATTTTTGTTGTTATTGTTGGATCTTTGTCTATCAGGCAAGTCCCGATTTTATAAAAAGAATTCCTTGCTTCTCTGTTTATGGAATAATTGTAGGAGAATTGACAGTCGTTCTTCTTTGAAGGTCTGGTAGGATTCTATGTTTTGTCCATCTGGGGTAGGTTGTGGTTTTGTTTTATTGTTGTTGTTTGTTTGTTTAGTTTTAGCATTTGGTTTTATTTTTACTTTTGAAACAGGATCTCTCTATTAGTTAGCCCTGGCTATCCTAGAACTTGCTTTGTAGACCAGGCTGGCACCAGACTCGCAAAGATCCACCTGCCTCAGCATCCCAGGTACTTGGATTAGATGTTTTGCCACCACGGTTGACTGGTTGTTTTGGTTTTGTTGGTGGTAGTTTTATTGGTGGGTGTAAGAAAAGGGGAGATAAAAATGCTGAAGTATTGAAACAGATTGTTTCTAGGTGCTCCAATCCTCACATACAAGGGGGAAGTTTCATATGAATGGAAGACATAAATATAAGATCTGTATTAAAAGACACATGAACATGGATCTGTAGCAGACATAAAAAATGGAATCATCAAATTAAAACTTTCTTCATAGCAAAGGTGCCATCAGCAGAACATAGAGATAATCTACTGAATGGGAGGAAATATTTGGAAGAAACTCAATCAGCTCAATAACAGGAAATTATATAATCTAATTAAAATCACCAAATGATCCTCACAGACACATCTCAAAGGAAGACAGGTAGACAGTAGGTAGGCAAGATAATGCTTATGATCGCTTAACCACAAACGTTTAGAAAATGTAAATTGAAATCAAAATGAAATAGCCGCCTTCTCCAGAGAGGTTGACCACCACCAAGAAGACAAGCTCCACATGCTGGCTCAGGCCTGTAATTCCAGCAGTCTGGAGGCCGAGCAAACAGGCTTGTCAGGTGTTCTGGAACATAATAATGTTTCAAGAAATGCAAAACAGATTAAAGATAAGCTGTTAATGGAGTTATGGAGAGAAAAGGAGACGTTACATACTTTGCTAGGGCTATAAATTCTAATGGTGTTGTTGAAAATAGCATGAAAGTTCTTCCAACTTAAAATGATGTTGCAATGCCTCAGTTAGTCATGTACATCGAAAAACAATCCAGTGTGTTAGTGATATCTGCACCGTAGCACTGGTCGTAGATAAGATAAAGTCAAACTCAGTGTCCCAATAGGTTAAAGGAAATAAGGAAGCTATACAGTCTTTGAAAATAAGAAAATACTGTCATTTGTTACAAACTGAATGAGTCTGGAGGACACTGTGTTAAATGAAACATCACGGGCAGAAAAATGAATATTATATGGTCTACTTTATATGTGAACTCTGAATTTTTTGAGCTTATAGAGGCTGAGAATGGAGTAGTGATGGCGAATGACTGGATGTGGCAATGGGGAGTGAAGGAAATGGCCACAGACTAAAACATTTTATATACACAGCATGAGATATACTGTAATAGGTACCCTAGTTAGTAATATGCTGTATCCTTGAAAATTGCTAACAAAGTAGATTTTAAGTGCTCTCATCACAAACATATGATAACTACGTAAGGTAATGCTTGTGTTAATAAGTTTGGGTTGGAGATTTCACAATATATGCAAATATCAAAATAGTGTGTTCTCCACAATAAAAATCTCCACTTTTATTTGTCACTTAAAGCTAATCAAACATAGCAAAAGAATGATGAAATTCACATTGGTCATGAGATTCTCAGACTAAGACTCAGTTTCTCAAATCCACCAGTGAACCAAATGTACAGAGGAGACTGATGCTCAGGCCAGAGAGAACCATTTTTCCCCACAGCCAGCGTTTTGGTGTCCAGTTGCATCTGCCTTAAAGTAAACCTCGCTACATCCTGTGTATGCAATAGACCTATTCATCCTGTAAAACACGCATAATGCTATTTCTATGAAGTGTTCCCATAGAGTTATTCTGTAATCTCCGCATACTGCTATTCCAACACTCGTAATTATCTACTTATGTTGGGCTCTTGCTTAGCAGGACTTATGTTCATGTTTGAATATTCTATATCTATATAATAAACTTCTTGGTATATAATAAACAGTGAATATTTTTAAAGATTTACTTAAAATTTTTTATTTTATTTATTTATTTATTAATTAAAGATTTCTGTCTCTTCCCCGCCACCACCTCCCATATCCCTCCCCATCCCCCAATCAACTCCCCCTCTCTCATCAGCCTGAAGAGCAGACCAGGTTCCCTGCACTGTGTGTGCTTGTGCAGCTGTGTGGAGGTATGCATATGTAAGTGCAATTGCCTGTGACAGCCAGAAGAGAGCATCAGATCACGCCAGGCTGGAATTACGGACGTTTGTGATTTATTTACTTGGACAGAGTTCTGGAAACTGAACTCTGATCCCATGTAAGAAGCTTAAACTCTCAAACCACTGAACCTTCTCTCTAGTCTCATCAATTACTATTTTTTAGAGCAAGAGAGTAAGTTCACGTATGCTGAATGCATACAGATTTAAAGTCAAATGTCAATGGATCACCTCAAGACTTCTAATCAGCTTAGTCTTCTTGTTAGAAATCGTCCCCAAACCTGGGTGGAGCCATTTCAGAGGCTGTGGCGATCAAGCCTGCGAGGACTGAGAGGATATTCTGAGAAGCAAACAAAATCGAAAGTGCACAAGAGAAGCTCAGAGCATGACTCGAAGTTTTACACTAGTTCAAAGTTTTATTGGACACCTTTTCAGTGTTCAATAATTCAGCAGCAAATTATCACTATGGCAGTACTTTACAATTCTCCATTTAAAAATGCCTTTTGCCACCTGGAAAGAGGCCAGTTCTTACTGAATAAATGGTTTAATATTTTGTGCCTTGATTTGGGAGAATTTTATTGAGTTTAAACTCAGTCATGCTTATTTTAAAGTATAAAATCTCTTTCTTCCAGAAATATCCTTCTGGTCATTTTCTTTTCCATCTAGTCAGCTACCTATGACAGTCTTGCCACTTACTGTTCGTCATAAATTTCTCTCCTGAGAATGCTCATGTATTGAATGACTAATTCTTGACTGAAAGTTGGTTTTATGAAGTCTATCAAAGAAAAACTGAAAAGAACGTCCCCTCTGGAGGAGCCTCGCCCGCTTGGGGTACATCCCCTCTGGAGGAGTCCCGCCCACCTGGGGTACATCCTCTCTAGAGGAGCCCCGCCCACCTGGGGTACTCCTTAAAATTCTGCTGTTTCTTGTTTGCTGTGTTTGAAGTCATCTTTCTGATAACAAAGCCTCGTACATCTAGGTGTCAGAGGAAATAGGAGTTTACTATCAACTTTACCACTGATCTGTGACTTTTGTTGTCAAACGAGAACAAATAGCTGTCATTTGTTTTACCCAGGAGAGTCAAGACAGCATTTTAAAAAGCCATTTGGAATGATAAGAAAGTCAGGGCAAGTCCAAAGTCATTCGTCTTTCACACAATGTGACTCTTGCTAGAAGTGTTCATAGCTCTGCGTCCACTGATGAGCTGGCTCTAAGTTGAAATACCCCAATACCATGATATGGGCCTGAGGGAGAGTTGATCTCAGCCAGAATAAGCAAGGCCCTTCACCTTGACATTAGGTGGTTTAAATGCAAGGCTGCTCAGGAGAAAAGTCTTTTCTTTTCTTTCTTTTTTTTTTCTGGGGGAGAGGTTTTGAGACAGGGTTTCTCTGTAGCTTTGGAGCCTGTCCTGGAACTAGCTCTTGTAGACCAGGCTGGCCTCGAATTCGCAGGGATACACGTGCCTCTGCCTCCCGAGTGCTGGGATTAAAGGCGTGCGCCTGGCCAGGAGAAAAGTCTTGAGGATTGTTGTTTAGTCTTTTCTGTTGCACCTTTAAAGTTTATGTTAAAAACCGGGCTTCATGTTTATAATAAGAAAGCTTACATGCAGGTCATTTCAAATGATTTCCAGGGCGTATATACGACAGGAATTCCACTGGAGGGCAGTATATAGTAAGAGTTATGGCTAGTTGCCTGAGAAGTATTGCCTTGTTTCTGAAAGTAAGTTGAGTATCATCACATCGCAGCTTAATTTGTTTTTAAGACGGTGTGCAGTTCTACTATCTGTGTTAAGGCCTAAAAAGATCCTCCCCACCCCCACAGTGCTTGCATGAATCTGTGCGATTCCATCTGCTGTGAAGAGTGATGGGGCTGATCACAGGTTGAAAGTATTTCTTACTGGGAATCAAAAGGAGTAAATTCTTCACTCCATTGAGCATGGATGCACTTCAGTCTGGCTAGTCTTCTTTACTATTCCCAAGAAGAATGAAGCCATGTTCCAGAAAGGGCCGTCGTTAATTAAAGTTACAGCACAGCGCTTCCCATGCCTGGCCCCAGAACACTGAGTGCACAGCACCAGATCACATCAGCTGCCTGCATTTCCTTCTGCCCCCACCGAAATGTATTTGATTTGATTTCCAAGTATAAACGGCACACCAGGGACATAGAACTTAAAATCAATTTGTTCATTTCATTGTGGAAATATTTCATTCTGTTAAAAACCATCCTAACACTCATTTCTTGACCCATGGTTCCTTTCTTCCATCTGTTCTTTCGGTCGGTACTGTTAGACAGTATGCACTCTGCAAGTTGGAGGCCGAAAAGTGAGCATGCAATTTCAATTCAGAAATATAGAATGATATGTAAGGCCTCCCCAGAACATCAGAACTTGGTGAGCCTAGGGTGCGTCTGGGATAACAGCAGTGAACACATGTAGCTCTCTGAACAAGGCATTCATTTTGAGAACATGATAAGGCATTTTTTTAGAATGCAGGCATGCAGCAGCAGCAGCCCTGATTAACAATGAATGTATCGAGGCACAGGAAAGCCCAGCCACTTGTCTAAGGTCACACAGGATGAGCTGGAGAGCCTGACTTTGAAGTTTGCTCCAGACTGCTTGCCATAAACTAAGGAAACACAGTTCTCCTCAGGAGATAGAGTTCCAAAGGAAGAAAAGTCTAATCTGGAAGATCTAAAAGGTATTATTTACATTTTTGACTTTTGTGGAAGATTTGATTTCAGGAAAGAAATGTACTAGACGATTGAGACAATATTTAGGCAGGAACTACTGTTGTTGCACTCTGGCTCATTCCAGCTTTTCTTAGCTAGCATCTTTATATATCCCAGGACCACCTGCGCAGGGAATGGTGCCATTGACAACAGGTTAAGCCCTCCCTCATGTATTAACGATCAAGACAATCTCTCGCAGATGTGCTCACAGACCAAGCTGTTAACAGGGTGGACATCTACGGTAAGATAGCATTTGCTGGCCTGAGAGGGCTCTTGCATATGTAAATTCACGACAGCTGTGACTACATGCACATGACCTGAACAAGACCAAGTCAGACAAATTCCCATCATGAGTCAGGGAAGGGCTCTGGAGTCCTTCTGGCTGAGGAGCTGGCAGAGGAGGGAGGGTGCTGTTTCTGAGAGACTCGGGTGTTCCAGTAGGTGGCTCTCCACTCACGCACATCCAGGCAGCATGGAACAGACTCAGTTTCTAAAGTACTACATGAAGTAGAGAGGGAAGAGTGTTTGGAGAGATGGGTGGAATTGGAGAGGAGAGAAATGCAGGGGAGGTCAAAGCACCTTGTGTGCATGTACAAAACTCTCAAATAAAAAAGACAATTGCTAGGCTGAGACTTCCTTCAGCTGATTTTAGGCTGCACCAGATGACAGTACTTAATTACTAACAACTTGGACAATATTCATTTTTATAGGCCCTTATTCCTGTCTGTTCATTTTCTTCAGCTTCTGTTTCTTGACAATCAGGTGGGCACTCTAGCACACACACACACACACACACACACACACACACACACACACACAAACACACACACACACACAGTGACACACCATAGTCACATGTACCCAGATCTGCCTCCCCCAACACCATTTAATCATCCCACTCCAGCCTTTTCCACGTCCCTCCAAAACTATATATTCTACTTCCCCTACCTTAGAATTCCCTTCCTTCCCCCAAATCCTTACTCTGTACCTAACTCTGTGGTTATAGAGATAGCCAAACCTGCATGTCCCATACCTGTCAAAGTAACATGCCTACTGAAGACTTCAGAGCTAACATCCACATATAAGAGAATACATACCATATTTATCCTTTTGGGTCTGAAATACTTGACTCAGGATGATTTTCTCTAGCTCTGCCTATTTACCTGTGAATTTCATGATTTCAATTTTCTTTTTTTTCTTCCTTCCTTCCTTCCTTCCTTCCTTCCTTCCTTCCTTCCTTCCTTCCTTCCTTCCTTCCTTCCTTCCTTCCTTCCTGTCTGTCTTTTTTTTGTGGGGGGTGGTTCAAAACAGGGTTTCTTTATGTAACTGCCCAGACCCTGGCTGTCCTGGAACTCACTTTGTAACAGGCTGGCCTCAAATTCAGAGAAATCTGCCTGCCTTTGCCTCCTGAGTGCTGCGAGATTTCAATTTTCTTAAAAGTTTAATAATAACCCATTTTGTAAATATACCACATTTTCATCATCTGTTCATTGGCTGATGGATATCTAGGCTCTTCCCAAATTCTGATTATTATGAATAGGAAACAATGAACATGGATGAACAATTGTCTCTGTAGTAGCATAAATTGCCCTTTGGGTACATGGCCAAGAATGGTATAGCTAAATCTTGAAGTAGATCTATCCCAGCTGCCTGAGAAACAGTATCACTGACTTCTATAGTGGCTATACAAGTTTAAAGCCTCATCAACAATGGTGAGTGTTTCTTTCACCCCACATCCTTGCCATCATGAGCTATCACTTGCTTTATTGACCTTGGGCATTCTGACTGGTATAAGATAAAGTCTCAAAATAGTTCTGATTTGCATTTCCCCGATGACTATAAGGATGTTGAATATTTCTTTAACTGTTTCTATAAATTGTATTTTATCTATTGAGAACTCTCTATTTAGCTCTGTATCCCATTTTTTGAATTGGGTTACTTGTTTTCTTGATGTCTTTTTTTTCTTTAGCTGTTTATATGTGTGAGATATTAGTCCTCTATTTACTGCATAATTGATAAAGAACTTTGTCCTTTCATAGCTTGACAGTTTGTCTGAATGATAGTGTCCTTGGCCATACAGAAGATTTTCAGTTTCATGAGGTCCCATTTATTAATTAGTGTTCTTAGTACCTGTGTTGTCAGTGTTCTGTTCAGAAGATTGTAGCCTTTGCCAATAAACTCAACACTATTCCTTATGTTCTCTTCTATCAAATTTAGTACCTGGTTTATATTGAAATCCTTGATCTATTTAGAATTAAAGACAAAAAAATAGAGGGTGACTCATAAACAACACTAAGGAAATCTAGAGGATCATAAGGACATACTTCAAAGATCTCTCCTCTACCAAATTGGAAAACCTAAAAGAAATGAATGAACTTTTTGATATATATGATCTACAAAAGTTAAATCAAGATTAGATAAGCAATTTAAATGGACCTGTAACCCCTAGTGTCTCCCAACACCCCCACAAAAGCTCAGATTCAGATAAAGTCGGTACAGAATTCTAGTAGATCTTCAAAGAATAATTTATGCCAAAACTCCTCAATTTATTCCACAAAATAGAAATAAAAATGAAACACTGCTTAATTCAGTGTATGAGGTCACAATTACTCTTATACATAAACACACAAAGATCCAAGAAAGAAAAAAAATTACAGACCAATTTCCCTTATGAACATTAATACAAAAATTCTCAACAAAATATTTCCAAACCAAATACAAGAACACTTCAAAAAGATCATCCATCATACTTTCATTTCAGAGATGCAAGGATAAATGTAATATACTACATGAATAAGCCTAAAAACATGGTCTTCTCATTAGATGCAGACAAGGCCTTTGAGAAAATCCAACATAGCGTCATGATAAAAGTCCTGAAGCGAATAGTAATGACTCAGTATAATTAAGGTGATTTATAGCTAGCCAACAGCCAGCATCAACCTAAATGGAGAGAAACTCAAAGCATTTTCACCAAAAACCAATATTATCCACTGTCTCCACTCCTATTGAACATCATATTTGAAGTCTCATCTAGAACAATAATGACAACTGAAAGAGATCAAGGGGATGAAAATAGGAAAAGAATAAGTCAATAAATCTTTGTTTGCAAAAGACATAATTTTGTATTTAAATGACAGTAAAAATTCCACCAAGAAACTCCTACAGCTGATAAACACTTTCAGCAACATAGCATGATAAAAAATTAATACATAAAAATCAGTAGCCTTCCTATGTACAAATGACAAACTTGTGAGAAAAAACAAGAGTTGTCATAATAGCCTCAAATAATATAAAATATCTTGGGATAACTCTAACCAAGAAAGTGAAAGTTTTGTAATAAAATCTTTAAGACATTGGAAGAAGGATGACGAAAATGTTAGAACATGGAAAGATAACTAGTCTTTTGGTTGATTTGATTAAAGGCTTACCAATCTTACTGATTTTCTCAAAAAGCCAATTTTTGATTTTGTTGTTTCTTAGTGTGGTTTTGTTTATTGCTATCTCATTGATTTTAGCTATCAGTTTGATTATTTCTTGCCATTTACTCCTTTTGGATGTGATTTCATTTTGTTCTAATCTTTCATATGTGCCCTTAAGTTGCTAAGATAAAACTCTCTCTCTCTCTCTCTCTCTCTCTCTCTCTCTCTCTCTCTCTCTCTCTCTCTCTCTCTCTCTCTCTCTCTGTCTCTCTCTCTTTCAATGTAGGCACTTCATGCTATGAATTTGCTTCTTAGAAACACCTTTCTTGTCCTGTAGGTTTGGATCTGTTCTGTTTTCACTTGCATTCAATTCTTTAAAAAATTTAATTTCACTCTTAATTTTTGTCTTGACCCACTCTTATTCAGTAGTAAGTCATTCATTTCCCATGTGTTTGTAAACTTTCTGTTCTTTTGTTGTTTAATCCATGGTAGTCAAATAAGATGCAGGGTGTTACTTCAACTTTTTTGCACCTATTGAGATTTGCTTTGTATCTAAGTATGTGATCTGCATTGGGGAAAGTTCCATGAACTGTTGAGAAGAATGTATCTGCTTTTGTGTTTAGTGAAATATTCTGTGAATATGTGCTAGGTCCATTTGATTTGTGTTATTTAGATCCAGCATTTCTCTTTGTAAATTTTGTCTGAATGACCTGTCCATTGTTGAGAGTAGGGTAGTAAAGTCACCCGCTAACACTGTGTAATTTTAGCTATAGTAGTGTTTCTCTTATGAACATGGACGCTCTTGAGTTTTGTTCTTAAATGTTTACAATTGATATGTCCTCTTGGATTTCTCCTTGGATGAGTGTGTAATGTCCTTCCCTATCCCTTCTGATTAGTTTTTGTTTGAAGTCTACTTCGTCAGGGATTAAAATGGCTGCACCTGTTTGCGTCTTTAGTTCATATGCTCAGAATATCCTTTTCCATCCCAAGGTGATATCTATCCTTGAGAATAAAATGTGTTTCTTGGATGCAGAAAGATGGATTTGAACCCACCCTGTTAGTCTGTATCTTCTGTTGGGGGATTGGGACCATAGATATTGAGAGCTAGCAATGAGCAGTGTGTTGATTCCTATTATTTTATTTTTCTGGTGCAGCAACCCCTCCTTTGGATTTGCTGGTCTGGGATTATTTATTCCTTGTGTTTTCTTGGGTATGGTTAACCTCTTTAGGCTGATGTTTCCTGCCTTTGGGAGGACTGTATTTGTATATAGATAACCGCTTAAATTTGTTTTTATCATGAAATGTTTTTTTTTCTCAATCTATTGTGATTGAAGGTTTTGCTGGCCATAATAGTCATGGTTGGCATCTGTGGTCTCTTAGAGTTTGTAGGATGTCTATCCAGGTCCTTTGGAATATTATAGTCTCCATTGAAAAAATCAGGTGTTAATAGGTGTGCCATTATAAATTGCCTTGTTTTTCTATTGCAGCTTTTAATATTCTTTTTAATATCCTTTTTTTGTTCTGTATGTTTATTGTTTTGATTATTATGTGTCACAGAGAATTTCTTTCCTGGTCCTGTCTTTTTGGTGTTTTTTATGCTTCTTGTACTCCCTATTCTAGGTTAAGAAAATTTTCTTCTATGATTTTTATTGAAAATATTTTATGTGCCTTTGACTTGGGGTTCTTCTTCTATGTTTTACAGATTTGGTGTTTACATAGTGTCACAGATTCCTAGATGTTTTATGCCTGTGTGTTTTTAGATTTATGTATCCATTTTATCTATCTTTTCTTCAATGATTTTGACTTCCATATTTTGTACTCTGTTGGTGAGACTTACCTCCAAGGTTATTGTTTGACTTCCTAAGTTTTCTATTTCCAGTTTTATCTCAGCTTGGATTATCTTTAGTGATTCAATTTTGCATTTGAATTCTACTTTCTTGTCATTGTTTTTATTATTTCATTCCACTCTTTGTGTTTTCACGAACTTCATTAAGTAGATTATCCATAGCCTCATAACATATTCATGTTTTATTAAAAATAGCTATTTTAAAATTCTTGTCCTATACTACAGCTATGTTGTATTTCTCAAAGTCTACTGTGGTAGATTGCTGGGTCCTGGTGGAGAAATACTGTTTTGACTGTTAATGATTGTATTTTTGTGTGGCTATCTAGGCATTTCAGGTTGGGTTGGTTGTTATTCTATGTGTTGATATCTGGTCTTGTCTTTGTTGATTGGGTGCTCCATTTCTTGGTTTCTATTGCCTTCTGGATCTTAGTAAAGTGTGGTGGCTCTACATTGGCGGGCAGAGAATGCTTCTGATGATCAGTAGGTGGCAGAGAAGAATAGAGGTGGGCTAGAAGATGGTACTGAGAGGGGCTTAAGAAAAAGCTAAGGGTAATACATACCACATGTGTTTTTCTGGTTAAATCACTCAGGATAATTTTTTTTTCATTTCATCTATTGCCTTTAAATTTCCTGATGTCATTGTTTTTAACAGTTGAATAATACTCCATTGTGCAAATGCACTACATTTCTATCCATTCTTCAGTTGAGGGACATCTAGGTTGTTTCCAGTTTCTGGCTATTGTAACTAAAGCTGCCTTGAACATTGTTGAGCAAGTGTCTTTGTGACAGGATGGAGCATCCTTTGGGAATATGCTCTGGAGAGGTACTATTGGATCTTAAGGTAAATTGAGTCCTAATTTTCTGAGAAACTGCCACATTGATTTCTAAAGTAACTGTACAAGTTTACACTCCCACCAGAAGTGGAAGAAGACTCCACTTTCTCTTCCCCAGCAAACTCTGTCATTTGTGTTTTTGATCTTAGCCATTCTGACAGGTGTAAGATGGAATCTCAGAGTCATTTTGATTTGCATTTCCCTGATGGCCGAGGAAGTTGAACATTTCTTGGCAATTTATGTTTATTCTGTTGAGAATTCTCTGGTTAGATCTGCACCCCATTTTTAACTGGGTTATTTAGATTGTTGATGTCCTGTTTCCTGTATCCTTTATATATTTTGGACATTAGCCCTTTGTCAGACGTGGAGTTGGTGAGAAGCTTTCCAGTTCTGTGTCTGCCTTTTTGTCCTACTGGTGGCAGACACTACATTTTTAACCTTTGGTTTAATCTAGTTATAAAGGGTTAAAACTTCACAGCTAAAACTCTAAACATATTTTCCTATTATGTTTAAACTTTACTTAACACTAAAACTTGGCTGCTGCTAGGTAAGTATGGATCAAATCTATCCCTAGATACATTCTTTTGATCTTTTTGAAAGTCACCTCGAAAGCCAGATAACTGACAGGTGAATAGACATGCAAGTAAAGGGAGCTAGAAATACCAAACAGAATTTTAGAAGGCACTGGAAACGCCTACTCAAGACACTCTCTTTGGCATGTCTTGAAACTATAGTTATGACAGTAATAAGTCTCTTTTTCCAATGTCTGTGAATTCAGGTTAATATGTGACACAGTATAGATCAAAAGAGCAGACCTCAAGCAAAGGGACTACGAATCAAGTTCCCACGAAAGATACTTTGGATCTGAGTTTGAGATTTCCGACAGCAAACTTTTCACATATGATCGTTTGTGGAAAACTCGCAAAAAAATAGAAGAAAGAATAAAAAAAGAAATAGTTAAAAATTACATACAATAAATTGGAAACAGAAATTATAAAGCATAGAATGGCAATTGTTGATGGTTAATCACTGTAAAAGACAGAGAGCAATATATAGTCAGAGAACACCCTGGGAGGCCTTGGGAAATAGAAATCAGGTCTCTCCACCCTTTATGTACAACAAATAGAAGACAATCCAACTATTAAATGAGCTTCACTTATTTTCCAATGTAAAAATTCAATCTCCAGGGCTAGGCGTGTAGCTTGTTTGGCACAAACCACCACAGTATCAGAAGGAATTTGCCAGAAAAAAAATCAGTGTATTTAAGAAAAAAATGAAAGTAGAGCCAGTTTATTGGCTGTAACTCTGAATTACAGTAAGGAGGACAAATAGGCTAAGGCGTGTACAGCAAGATGCTCAGCAGATAAGGGTGCTTGCCTCCAAGCCTATGGCCCACATGAGACCCACCTGGTTGGAGGAGAAAAACTGACTCCTGATAGTGGTCCTCCGAGGGACAGAATTACAGACCCATGTGTCTCTTCCCTACCTCCCCCAATACAAATAAGTGAATATAAAATAAAATAAACTTTCAAAGAGTGACAGCCAATATTTTACAAGATTGAAATTTGTTGGATCAATCACAAAAGAAGCACTCTAGCAAATAAAATGTATTCTATGAGACAATTAATTGATATAGAAGTTTATATTATTTATAAATTTATAGATTCAGAAAGAAAGTGTCTTTTAGTTACCCTCTGGGAATAATAACATTCTCAACTTTGCACTAACATTTGTCCTATTCAACTTCTCAGTGTGTGGTAGAAGCCCTAGTCTGTCTTGGACAAACTGCCCATGACCTCATGCATCTCATCAAATAGTTCAAAAGCACCTGAGTGTCGTTTTGCCCTTCCTCTTCTTTGTTGACTATTTCTGATCTCTGTGGTCAAGATTATCTATCCCTCCTGCCCTTTTGGTTGTGAGCCTTAGCCGTCAATGAATGAGCCATCTCTTCAGCCCTATGCATTAATCCTCCATGCCCAAGTGCTTCAGAATTCTTACTTCTCACTCTGACATTGATTTTAGTTCAAGCAGTTGAAAGTTAAAATCTAACTGCATTTGCCTTTTTATCCTAGTGATCTGTGCCCTGCTCTGGAACTCCTGTATCAAATATATTTTGGTTTGCTGGCCTCCTGGAATGACTTATCCCACAGCGCCGTGGGTTTACACTTTGTGGGAAGAGACCCACTGGTGCTCCCTATTGCATACACTCTACGGGTCACCGACTCCCATTGTCACCTTTTGGATGAGTCCAATGTGCACAAGGTTGCTCTATTTTCTTAGACCATCTTGGTATCTTTGATTTGGAAAGTGGATCTAGTCATCAAACAAATATCTAGTTCCAGAACTTGGCTTTCCTGTCTTATTTAATCTCCTGGGAGGGGGGTATGTCTCTCTTTACCCAGCATCTCCTTCTCTCTCCTCATAACTGCAATTTTTTGTGCTGATTGTACTGGAAGAAGAGGACAAATATGTAAAGGCTCTATGCCTTCACACCCCGAGTCTCCTCTCTACTCTGCTTTACACTTACACTTGAGAATGTTTTATCCTTGTTCCGGCTGCATCAACTCAAACACTATTGAACTACAGCCCCATCAATAATCTTTGTTCTCTCGTTTTTGTTTTTTTCCTGCTCCAAACTCCCTTCTCACAGCCCTTAGAGGTGTTCTATTTCTTGGTAGGAATACTAGCGGCAAGACTCACTAGTAGATTTAAAACACCCCCTGCCACTGACCTTGGCCCTCTATCTGTAAAATGTAGAGGGAATTCCATTGCATCAAGTCAATCCTTAGGAGAGAGAGAGCATGTTCGAATTGTTTGAAGACGTTTAGTATCTCAAGTGTTACATATTTAGTAATACCAACAATAAACTTGCCCCGTTCCCAAGGAGGAATGGTTGAAAAATGACTATTAGTGTAGGATTTCAAAGACAACAGACTGTGTTACTCTTTGATTGTGTTTTTTTCTTTCTCTTGTCAGACTTGCACAAGTCACCTTAGTGTGCTGTGAGTGCTATGTGCCCTAGGTGATAAGATCACAAACTCCAATTAGAAGTGGGGCCTGTGAGAAAGTTAATGAGGCTGTGTAGTGAGCCCGCTGTGACAGGCGCAGCACTGAAGATTAAATATGCCTGCCCACTAGCCGTAGATGGCTATGGCTTTATAAGTATTTGCTGCATTGTCATTTCGACATGAGTCTGATTCTCTTAACTTAAATTTGTTCCTGCTACGCTCACTACCAGTTGCCATTAGCTCTGCTCATTATGACATTATAAGGAAGCTGTCTTTGATGCAGGAGAAAATGAATGTATCAGCAATGCAAAATGGTGATAATTCATCCACATTTGAGTTCCAACCTCACATGGAATCTTATCTTAATTTTCAACTTGCTTATCCTTAAATGAACTATGAAAACCTCATTAAAATTTGTCATGAATGATTTGCTTAGGTACATCAACAAAGTATTTGATAGACAGGCTGTAGCTCTGACTTGCAATGCAAAATTCATGAACCTGGACGTTCAACTTTTTACTGTAGTCTTTCATGTGTTCATGGGTTTGATTTTGAAATTTTAACATAGGTACAGTAAGTCTATACTTTTTGGTTTATGTGATAATTGTTAAATTTCAGATGCTTTCCACAAAATGATATTGAATATTATAAATAAAAAGAGAGACCTATATTTCAACTTTTAAAACTCTAGTTTCTTACACACACACACACACACACATACACACACACACACACTCACAGTTGCATCTTTCGTGATGATGGTTCTTGGTTCTTCTTCTTCAAGCTTTTGCCTCTGATTCTTATTATGGGATCAAGAAGCCCCTGATTTCTGGTTGCTGAGATTAATTTCTGATTTCCCACTTCTCAGTGGAGAATCCTGCTTCAGTGTGGAATTCAGGGACAGGTCCATGTCATTTTAACTCCATTTTGAAGTTTTTCTTCCTGCTAGCAAAGAAGCAGAGCTTCTTTTTCAGTCAAACTTGGAACCAATGGTGAGAAGGGCAGGGAGCATCTGGGAACGAAGTCATTTCATGCTGCAGCCTGCAGTAGCCTTGCCATGAGAATGGAGTAACAGCAAAGCCAGTTTCTATGTTCGTTACTTTCCTATTAGGAGCTAAAAGAAAGCAGGGTTTATTGGGTTCACAGTTTGAGGTACAGTCCATCTGGGCAGAGAAGTCATGGCAGCAAGAGCTGTCTGAGTTGTGATGGCAGGAATGTGAGGTGACATTGTGTTCACAGTGAACAAGAAGTGTCTGTGTGTGTGAGGGGTGGTAGCGTTGGTGCTCAACAGGATTTCTCCTTTTTCCATTTTTTATTCCCTTTAGGACCCTAGCCTAAGAGGAGCTACATTCATGGTAGTCTTCCCTTCCCAGATAAGTTGTTCTGGAAACACCCTCACCCATATGCCAGAGGTATGTCTCCTTGGTGTCTTCAGACCCAGTCAGGTTGACCGTGATCAAATATCACAGTTGGTGAGAAACAAATGGTACCTGATGGCACCATTTGGCCTCAGGTATTACCAAAGCTAGATCAATTGCTGCTCTTTGCAGTCTAGGGACCAATAAATTGTCTCTCAGGCATAGCAGATTATGTTTTATACTATCTACAGTAGAAAGAGACTGGATGTTCTGGAATATTTGGTTACACTATGTGAAGATGTGCCACTGTGAATAGTTTAATAAAGAATATTGAATGGCCAATAGCTAGGCAGGAAAGAATAGATGGAACTTCCTGGCAGAGAGAGAAAAACTCTGGATGAATCTAGGCATTCAAGAGACTCCTAAGAAGTTGAACATATGATATAGAGGAGCAGTAATAGAGCCACATGCCAGGACGTAGATTAATAGAGAAGGGTAAATTTAAGTTATAAGAGCTAGTTTGGGATAAGTCTGAGCTAAGCAAGCCCAAGATGTGGTGTGGTACAATGGTCTGTTTTCTGTCGATTATATTTTAAATAAATGCTGATTGGCCAGTAGCCAGGTAGGAAGTATAGGCGGGACAAGCAGACAGGAAGTAGAGGCAGGTCAAGGAGAACAGGAGAATGCTGGGAAGGAGGAAACCCATTCCTCTGCAGTTCTGATCCAACCACAGAAGAAGCAAGATGTGACTGCACTGCTGAATAAGGTACTGAGCCACATAACTTACACAGATAAGAATAATGGGATAATAATGAACTATATAAGTTATAAGAGTTAATAAGAAGCCTGAACTAATGGGCCAATCAGTTTATAATTGATGTAGACCTCTGTGTGATTTCTTTGGGACTTAATGACTGCTGGAACTGGGCAGGACAGAAAACCTCAATCAACAAAGATGTCATAATTAATAATAAGTCTCTGTGTTGTTATTTTGTGAGCTGGTGGTCCAAAGAAAATGTCCAACAACAGACTGAAAGGCATTTGAACCAAAAACCTCCTCCTTGAGCACTAGCTTGTGTAGTACTAGAAGGAGAATTGTAAGCTGCCCAGGGAAGAAAACAATCAATAGTCCTTCCCAGGTGTGACCCACAAGACAGGAGAGTCCTAAAAGTATCATGGTGTCACATATCAGACCAACAGCTGTCTAATTTGACTTAAGGCCCACCTGACATAGGAAAGATTATGCCTGGAACTGTAAACAGTAAAATCTATGGATAGTGTGTTCATGGATCTTAAAGGAGAACTGAGTGCTGCCACATTTCTAAACCAGGATAATCCTAACTGCACTCTAAATACTTATACCCACAGATAAGTGTAGTTCTTACCAGTATTAAGGTAGGTTATTGCAACAGACAGAGACCATTACAGAAATCTACAACTGGTCAAAATGCAGAGTGCAGTTGGCTGTGTAGTGCTTAACCTTAACTGCTACATCTATAATAGAACCCTTAAACCTAAGGTTTGGGAACATTGCAAAAGAGGGTGGGGATGGACTTTACCGTAGGAGCCAGAGGATCAGAAAGTCTGTGGACAGACTGTGTCTTCTAGATATATTAGGGAAGCTACACCCATAGAATGTCTGTTATCATTTCCACCACCCAAAGTTGCTAGCTAGCATTCTGAAGAATGCTTAGCCACCCCAAGGGCTGGCACTTTCTGGTTCCAGAGCTGCATGTGCTATTAAGCATTCAGGCAAGTTACATAGCCACTCAGTGGCCTCAAACTATACCTGATCTACGTGCAGTGTGGTCACATAATCTATTAGTGAAGCCACTATGTAAGCCCCTGTGCGCATGCGCTAGCTGGCCTTTTAAAGCTGGACACACTGGTTCCATGTTCTCTTCCCTCACCAAGCTTCAGGCCGACCTAAGGACTTTCCTCTTATTTTCTTCCCAATAAACTCTTTTTAAATTTTTTTTAAAAAAGAAACAAACTATCTCTTCTCATTATACATACCAATCCAAGTTTCCACTTCCTCCTCTCCTCCCATTTTCTCCACTTACCCTCCCCCACCTTCCATCCAGTCCTCAGAGAGGTTAAGGCACTTTGCTTAGTGGAAGCCCTCTCTACTTTATCTAGGTTGAGTTGAACAAGGTATTCATCCAAAGAGAGTAGGTTTCCCAAAACCCAGTACACTAGTGCTACTACCAGTGGTCCCTCAGTCTGCCCTAGCCATGTAACTGTCAACCACATTAAAAGGGACTAGTTTGGTTCTATGCTTGTTCCTTCCCAGTCCAGATAGTGCTGGTGAGCTCCCATTAGCTCAGGTAAACTGTTTCAGTGGGTGTACCCATCAAGGTTTCGACCTCTTTGCTTGTAAATTCACTCCTCCCACTCTTTCCAATTCCAATTTTGTGGAGACCAGGTTTTTGTAGTATGACCTAATGATTCTCTGGATTTCCTCAGTCTCTGTTGTTATTTCTGATTTTGTAAATTTGGATGTTCTCTCTCTGCCTTTTGGTTAGTTTGGATAATGGTTTGTCTATCTTGTTGATTTTCTCAAAGAACCAGCTCTTTGTCTCACTGATTCTTTGTTTCTATTACACTGACTTTAGCCCCCAATTTGATTACTTTTTGTCTTCTGCTCCTCCTGGGTGAGTCTGCTTCTTTTTTTCTAGAGCTTTCAGGTGTGCTGTTAAGTCACTGAAGTGATCTTTCTCCATTTTTTTTTAAATGTGGGCCCCTAGTGCTATGAACCTTCCTGTTAGCACTGCTTTCATAGTGTCTCATAGGTTTGGGTATGTTGTGCCTTCATTTTCGTTGAATTCTAGTAAGTCTTTAATTTCTTTCTTTCTTTATTTCTTGACCCAGGGGTGGCTAAGTAGTTCACTGTTTAATTTCCATTAATTTGTAGGCTTTCTGGAAGTAGTATTGTTGTTAAATTCTAACTTTAAACCATGGTGATCTGATAAGAAGCAGGGGGTTACTACATTTTCTTTTTTTTTGTATCTGTGGAGGTTTTCTTTGCTACTGAGTATGTGGTCAATTCTAGAGAAGGTTCCATGAGCTGCTGAGAAGAAGGTATATTCTTTTGTGTTTCGGTGGAATGTTCTATAGATGTCTGTTAAGTCTATTTGATTCATGACATCTGTTAGTTCTCTTATTTCTCTGTTAAATTTCTGTCTGGTTGACCAGTCCATTGTGAAGAGTGGGGTGTTGAAGTCTCCTACTATTAGTGTGATATTTGATGTGTGATTTAAGTTTTAGTAATGTTTCTTTTACATATGAGGGTGCTCTTGTATTGGGGGCATAGATGTTCAGAATTGAGACTTCATCTTGATGGGTTGTTCCTGTTATGAGTATAAAGTTTCCTTCTCCATCTCTTCTGACTGTTTTTAGTTTTAAATCTATTTTGTTAGATAATAGGATAACCACACCAGCTTGCTTCTTAGGTCTATTTGATTGGAAAACCTTTTCCCAACCCTTTACCCTGAGGTAATGTCTGTCTTTGAGGTTGAGGTGTGTTTCTTGTATACAGCAGAAGAAGAATGGATCCTAGTTAAAAGCTTCTGTAAAGCAAAGGACACAGTCAACAAGAAAAAAGGACAGTCTACAGAATGGGAAAAGATCTTCACCAAGCCAACAACAGAGGAAATTGGCAATTAAAAGAACAAATAATGCAACAAAAAATAGAGTACAGTCCTAAATAGAGATCTCTTTCAATAGAGGAATCCAAAATGGCTGACAGACACTTAAGGAAATGTTCAATATCCTTAGTCATCAGAGCAATGCAGATTAAAATAACTCTGAGATTTCATCTTACACCTGTAAGAACGGCCACGATCAAAAACACTGATGACCACTTATGCTAGAGAGGTTGTGGGGTAAAGGAAACACTCCTGCATTGCTGATGGGAGTGCAAGCTGGTACAGCCCTTTTGGATATCAGTGTGGTGAATTCTCAGAAAATTAGGAAACAACCTTCCTCAAGACCCAGTAATACAACTTTTGGGTATATATCCAAAGGATACTCAATTGTGCCATAAAGACATGTGCTCAACTATGTTCATAGTTGGATTGTTTGTCATAGCCAGAACCTGGATCCTGTTTTTGTATTTATTTTCTTAGCCTGTATCTTTTTATAGGTTAGTTGAGTCCTTTGATATTAAGAGATAATAATGACCTGTAGTTGTTAATTCCTGTTACTTTTGGTAGTAGTGTTTCTGTGTTTGGGTTTTGCTGGTGGGAGGTTATCTGTTGCCTGTGTTTTTTGGATTCCTTGGATTGGGTTTTCCTTTTAGTACTTTCTGTAGGGCTGGATTTGTGGATATGTATTGTTTATTTCTGGTTTGTCTTGGAATATCTTGTATTCTCCATTAATGGAGACTGAAAGCTTTGCTGGGTATAGGAGTCTGGGCTTGCATCTGTGGTCTCTTAGAGTCTGCAGCACATCTGTTCACTACCTTCTAGCTTTCATGGTTTCCATTGAGAAGTTGGGTGTAATTCTGATAGGCCTACCTTTATATGTTACTTGACCTTTTTCCTTTGCAGCTCTTAATATTCTTTCTTTATTCTGTATGTTTTGCATTTTGATTATTATATGGTGAGGGACCATTTTTTTTGACCCAGTCTATTTGGTGTTCTGTAAGCTTCTTGTACCTTCATAGGGATATCCTTCTTTAGGTTGGGGAAATTTTCTTCTCCACTTTTGTTGAATATATTTTCTGTGCCTTTATGATGGAGTTCTCCTTCTATACTTATTATTCTTATATTTGGCTTTTTCATGGTGTCCCAGATTTCCTGGATGTTTTATGTTAAGAATTTATTATATTTAATGTTTTCTTTGATCTATTAATCTATTCCCTCTATAGTATCTTCAACACCTGAGATTCTCTCTTCCATCTCTTGTATTCTATTGGTTATGCTTGCCTCTGTAGTTCCTGTTCATTTACCCAGATTTTCCATATCCAGAATTCCCTCAGTTTGTGTTTTCTTTATTACCTCTATTTCAGTCTTCAAGTGTTGAACTGTTTGCTTAGCCTGTTTGATTGTTTTTTTTTTCTTGGCTTTCTTGGGTTTCTTTGAGGGATTTATTAATTTCTTCTATTTTTTTGTCTTTCCTCCATTTCTTTAAGGGAGTTTTTCATTTCCTCTTTAAAGGTTTCTATCATTTCATAAAGTCACGTTTAAAATCCTTTTCTTCTGCTTCTTCTGGATTAGGATGATCAAGTCTTCCTGCTGTGAGATCACTGGGTTCCGGTGTTACCATATTGCTTTATAGGTTGTGGGATGAATTCTTTCATTGGCACCTACCTCTCTCTTCCTTTAAGTGAGGTGGGCAGTGTCTTTGCTTCTTGGTCCAATCCTTGCAGTGGCTGTTTGAGTCTTTGGGAATTGTTCTTGTTCTGCTCTATACTGTCAATGTCTGTGTTTAAGGGAGTCACTGAGGTCTCTCTAAGCCTGTTCTCTTAGTCTTCTCTTTTGATTCGCTCTCTTGGTCTTCTCTCTTGGTTTCCTCAGTGTTGTAGCAAGCTCTTGGTCCCCTCAGTATCATAGCAACCTGTGTTTTAAAGTTTCACTGAGGTTACAGGAGGATAGGTGAATTTGAGGGTAGGATGGGGCTAGTAGCTTGTAGGGTCCATTTGATGAGAATGGGTATTGAGCCAGCTTACCTGCAGGAAACTCTCTTGCTGGCTGGATAGAGAAACCAAGGCAGTTGGGGGTGGTGGTGTGGGAAGTCCTTCTGTATATGTGTTGCTTTTATTTATTAATGAGTAAAGAAGCTGCTTTTGGCTGATAGCTTAACAGAATATAGTCAGGGTGGACTAAATATATATAAAGAGAGTAGGCAGAGTCAGGGAGATGCCATGGAGCCAACCTTGCTGGTAGGCCACGAGCCTTGTGGTAAGATATAAAATAATAGAAATGAGTTAATTTAATATGTAAAAGCTTGCTAGGAATATGCTAGAGTCATTGGCCAAGCAGTGTTTTAAACAATACAGTTTCTATGTGATTATTTTTGTTCTGGACAGCTGGGAATAAACAAGCAACCTCCCACAACAGGGTGGGGCCTGGGATTTTGTCCTAGTGGGGTGTCCTGCCATGTGGCTAGTAACTCACCTCTTAGTCCCCCCAGTATTGTAGCAAGCCATGTTTCAGAGTTCTACTAAGGTTGCAGGAGGATAGGTGAGTTTGGGGGAGGGAAGGGGCTAGTAGTTTGCAGGGTCCGGTGAATGGGGGTCCTCAATAAACTCTTAAAGTGGGTTCTTGTGTGTGTGTTGTGATCCATTCTAGCACCCAGTCATTTCAATGTCAGCATGATATTTATAAGGAAATCACAAGTTCATATGCAAATTTGGATGGGGAGAATCTTGTGGGGACCCACCCTTAGATGAAGAGCTATAGGTAGCTAATGACTGCTAAGAAAAGAATAATCAGCCTTCACCAGGGATTAGCTCCTAAATGGGCATCCTCTACAAAGCAGTCAGTCCTAAAAACACATATATACAAGCAACACTAAATAGACTCAACAGGTTGTATTTATATATTTATTCATATATATACATATATATATAACACAGTTATTATTAAAGAAAGTGGTTATGAATCTGAGAGGGAGAAAATGATGTAATGAGATTTTAATTAAGATAAAATGTGTTAATAAAGATAAACTGTGAATAATATATCTTAATCTTTGTTAAGATATATTAACAAATTTTTTGTTTAGTTTTTGATATTAAATAATTTAGTTCTCTTAATAGTGCATCCCAACTTTTTTTTCAACTGTGAAAATAAATAATGCATTCCCTTGAACAGAGAACTTACTATTAAATCCTGCTCAAGGTATTTTGGTAACTGACAAGACCCAGGATGATTTGAGAGTAACTCTCTTACTTTCTTTGAAGCTAATTTAGATTTAAAAAGGACTTAGAAGCTTTGTCTAGGCTGAGGCATGATGGACAGCCTTTATCCTTTTATATAGGTTTCTAGACTAGTTGAAAAATGTTGATACACACTTGAGCCAAAGGACAGCTCTCTTCACGATTGGTTGCTGGGTATTTCATTATTAAAAGAGCCAGACAGCCTTTGAGCATGCGTTTGTAATCGCTACTGCTCAGGAACCTGAGGAAGGAAAAGTCCTGGAACTTAGGAGTTGAGGCCAGGCTGGGCAAGAAAACAAGACCCCGAAAAGAAATAATACTCTGTAAATTAAATGAGTTCCTATAAAGACGCTTTTAATTATGACTATTTGCTGAGGTTGAGCTGTTAATCATCTCAGGCTAAAGTCTGCTAAGTTTAGGGAAGTGCAGGCATGTAGAAGAGGATGGCGGTGGTTATGAGAGCCATCCTTGATTAAAAGAAGTTAGAATGGGCTGGAGACGATGACTCAGCCAGGTAAGACTGCGCGCTCTTGAAGCATGAGGCTGTTAGTTCAAATCCCCAGCACTCATATAAAGAGCCAGAGACAGTTGCTTGTTCCTGTAACCCCAACATTTCACGGTGGAGACATGCATATCCAGAGAACTTGATGGCCATCCAACCTAGACAGAAGGGCTAAGCTTTTGGTTTGGTGAGAAAGCCTGCCTCAAAGAGTGGTAAAGAAAGACACCTTCCATCTTGTTCTGCCCTCTTCATGGATATAAACACATTGTACTCTAAATACACACAAAAATAAAATGAGAGGAAAGATAGGAAGCTGCATAATAGTTGCGGGGAACTGATATATTTATATGAACTTGAAAAAGTGGTGTTCATGCGATTGAATAATTTGTTGACATGTGAGACCTATGTGTCACTTAGGACTCTTGGTGGAAAATGAAAATGTATCACAGAAAGTCAGGCACGTCCTTTTCCATTTCTTCATCAAAGTAAAGTCCTAAGGACTAAAGTCTTGTGTCCTGTCATTGTCTGTTCTTGATGACCTAACAAAATACCATGGACTGGGAACCTTGTAAACAATAGAAATGTATCGCTTACAGTTCTAGAGATAGGAGAAGCAAATAAGTCTCCAAACTTCACTAACAAGGGCTGAAATGATGTTGCTTTATCCCACATTATCATATTTTGTTAGGGTTAGGCGGTAGGAATAAAAGTTGGCACTCGTGTGTGTCTCCACTTATCAGATAAATAATTCATGTGTGTATTTTCAAATAAAATCTCTGCATATCTGAGTAATGAATTACCATCATTACCTAAAATAAAATTCATGAAAAAGTAGCCGACAAAATATTGTTAAGGAACTTATCCCTTCATGCCTGTCTAAATATTAGTCAAATAAAAAATGCATGATTCTATTATTCAGTGAAATAAATAAATAATTTACAAATTGAATTTAATTAGCATTCTGTGAACTATATAAGGAAGTTGGATTAGTGAAATGATAATGGTGTTTGGAAGTCATTTTTCAATTTCAGGAAGTGGCTTTTATCCTCTCTGAAGGACAGAACTGCTGGGCTCTGCCTGCAGTCTGGAGGAGACCAGTTCTATTGTCATGCTAAACAGGGAAGTAGATTAACATGGAAATGACTAGCCCTACTGGATAAGAAAACAATTTTAGATTTTATTTTTATAAGAGTGGCATATTATGTCTTTATTCCTCCCAATACTTTATTTCTTTTAAAGACGTCATGTAAAGATTGGCAAATAATAGTTATTTTTAGGAAGGATTATTTTTCTCTAGATATTCATGTGCTTGTCTCTTAAAAGACCACAATCTTAGATTTGGCCTACCCAGAGTAATATATTTCTAAGAGTCAAAATATGTTCAACTTTTCCAAAGGACCTAGGTCAAATATTGCTTCTGATATAAAGTTTGAAACATCTAAGACTACCCAACCAAATATGAATGCCCCATCTGTTAGAAGCAAATAAAAGTTAAATCTAGTATTTTCCATAGTTTGAGTATGTCTTCTTCCTATTACTTGGGCAAGACGTGTTTCAGATTTTGGATATACTTTTAGGATTCTGAAATGTTTGAATATACATAATGAAATAGATTGGGGATGGGCCTGAGGTCTAAACATAAAATCATTATGCCATTTACAGGCACCTTGAAGATAATTTATATGATGTTTTTAATTTTTTTCCCAGTGCTTGGCATTGAACCCAGGGCTTCCTGCATAGCAGGTGCATACTGTTGGCCTATGTCTCTAGTTCTTATGTATAAAATGCTTTTAGTAATTTTGTACATGAAATTCTGTATCATGTTGACACTCAAAACAGTGTGGAACTTGGGGATTATAGACACAACACTGGTCTGTTTTAATACTCATTGCTTTAAAGAACCCATCTCACACTTGAAGACTTCCAGCAAGGGTCATTTATTACTGGACTCGCGCGTGCAGCTAGGCTTCACTGACTTTAGGAAGGCAGATTGTACAAAGGGAGGTGGGGTCATCTTGTGGCTTTTCAGCTCATGTGTGTTTTAGATGAGATGTACATTGGAATAGGGCCTCAACTACCATCTCTTTCTTGCTTCTGTCCAGTAACATTCGACCCCATCTAAATGGTTGTGTTCCCACGGCCAGTCTATCTTAAGTGAGTGACAATGTCCATACTACTTTCATGCTTATGGCTGCAGATATATTTAGAGTCATACTGCAGCTTTTTTTAGACTCTCTTCTTTTACCTGGCAATATCTATATGTTCGCCACACTTCGTTTTAGGACCTAACAACCTATTTCTTTTTTATCACTGTATAACATCCCATTGCATGGTTATATCATATTGTATTTATCTGCTCATCTATTGAGGAATATATTGCTAAAAATGTATATTTTATGAAAAACAACTTAACTAATATTGGGATGGTTTTATAGAAATTCTTCTGATGATAACAATACAATAAGAAAGTCATGAATTCTAAGGAAGACACTGAGCTAGTGACTACTATATCTTAAGTTTTTGTTAATAGATGGCACAGTGGTTAACAGCACTGCCTGTTCTTCCAAAGGTCCTGAATTCAATTCCCAGCAACCACATGGTGGTTCACAACCATCTATAGTGATATCTGGTGCCTTCCTGAGGAAGAGACCTGGTCAGTATCCCTCATCAATTTAGACCATGAAACCCAATATGGACAAGTTCAATAGAACCACCATATACAGGCTGCTCATGCATGCAATTTTCAAAAAAGAAGGCAGCTAGAGTTTGGGGTACAGCTCTAGTAGCCTGCTTGTATAGCATACACTTGGCCCTAGCAATTAAGTTCACACCCCACAAACAAATAAGTAAATAAACACAGGAGTTGGAGATTAATATTTCCTTTTCTTTGTCTTTCTCTCTCTGCATAGAATTATGAGCTGTGGTATCAGATTAAAAGACCCATTGCTGTCACATTTGATAGGCCAGCTTGATCTTGTCCAAAACACAAAATGCCACTTGTTGGAAGTTCAGTGTGTGGGAATATTTAGAGATAGGAATGTGTGACTGAATCCAGCCTCCTTGAGGTTCTGTAGGTCAAGTAGAACTCTTATTCATCTTCTGCCCATTACTGACTCTGTGAGATAACATTTAGCTTCCCAATGCTACTGAAGATCAATTCAACCTTGTGGATAGCGGTAATGCCACTTTACTCACTGTAGCCAATACTGGGAGCGGGCCAAGGGGACTTGGATGCTACATTTCTCTCTGATAGTTCAAATTCAGAGTCTTGAATGTGACTGCCAATCTGCAATTGGGCTCTCTCACTAAACCAGTGCTGTGCTAACAGCCTGCAGACATCTCATTACTTAATCGTCATCTCTGTCTTTGGGATTGGTAGCATTAAGCAGTTGAAGACTGTGATGTTTAGAGAAGTCAGTTAACTAATAAAGAAGAAAACAAGCCAATTTAATTGGCCCCATGGCTCCCAAAGAGGTCTGGTTCCCAGCACTTCACTTTCCCTCCTGTGGTTAAAGTATGTTAATGTAGTTTACTTCACAGTGAAATGTACTAAGTATTAATTAACACTGTATATACTTAACACTAAATGTAACTAGTTGGGGACCAGGTATACACAACACACACAATCTGAGATCAAGACAGCAGAAGTACCTATAAGCCGCCAAATCCCCCTGTGCTTCTACTGTAGACACACTCACCAGTTTAGCTTCACTTGAAAGTAAGCACCAGTCTAACTTCCTGGGATGCCTATTCTTGGTTATCCACTTAACTGTATCTGGAATGAATTACAATCCAGAAATGGAGGGTCCACTTGTGATCTGGGTTTTGAGGCAAGAAGCCAACATGCCTTTGATCCAAATCTTGATGCTGGACGGCACATTTTAATCTGGGCCACATCTTCTTTTTATTATTATTTATTTATTTATTAAAGATTTCTGTCTCCTCCCCGCCACCGCCTTCCATTTCCCTCCCCCTCCCCTAATCAACTCCCCCTCTCTCAACAGCCCTAAGAGCCGTCAGGGTTCCCTTGGGCCACATCTTCTGCTGGAAGCTTATAAGAGGACAATGGAAGAAGGAAAGGTTCCTTCTTCACCTGCTCACCCTTGCCTTGTCAACACTTCCGTTACTTCAATGGCATTGAAAACTACTTCTTTGGGATTCCAACATATAAAGATCATCTGGGACACTCAGCTTACTAGATTCTTGGACTTTCCATTCACGACTAGCCACTGTTGGACTGTGGCCTGCAAATCATTCCTATAAATTCATATATGTGTATCTATCTATCTATCTATCTATCTATCTATCTATCTATCTATCTTCTATCATCTATCAATCTATATATTCAAAAGAGTTAATAAAAACAGTTTGAAAAAATATATATTTATATACATATATTTTATTTTATATACATATATACACATATTTTTATTAACACTTTTGAGTGATGTAAATAACTGTTGTAAGCCATCATTCCTCTGTGGTATTATAGAATGTGAGAAGTTATTCCCCTGTCCAAATGTATGGTTGTGTGGTATTCCATCATAGGAATTCACCACAGTTTATTCACTGACTCATATGCAGACATAGATATAGATATAGAAGTTATAGCTATTCGTTACATAAGTTCTGTGACTATAGAGCATGCACCCTAACTAATATGCTTCTTTTCATCATAAATGTATTCTGTGTGTTCTTACAGAACAGGATGTAAGTTGAACCGTACATGCTCGGTTATTTCACATCTGAACCACTCTCCTAACTGTAGTACTAGAGGGATCCACCTGTCATTTCCTAGCTGGCAGTATTCACATGCTGTTCATTTTTCAAAAGCTCCTCTCATTTCAAGCAATAGTTATAGCGGTTACTGTGATACTCAGTTCATGCATACTACAAACAGTAATTAGGGTAATTGTTTTTGTTTTGTGTAGCCTTGGCCAGCCTGGCATTCACTATGCAGAACCAGAATGACTTTAAACTCATTTAGATCTGTCCCCATGCCTTGGACCACTGATTGAAGACTTATATCACCCACCAGCATGGTGATAGATTTATCTAACATATATATATATGTATTATAGCCATCTATCAAAACACATATTTCTTTGTGTTTGGAAAATTTGAGATGTTCTTTATTAGCTCTTTTGAATGATGTGATTAGCTATTATCAGCAGCATTCCCTCTGGTGTTATAGAATGTTAGAAGTTATGCTATGTACTACTCCATCACAGGAGTATACCACAGTTCACTCACCGACTCTCCTATAGATGTGCAACCAGGCTTCCCAGCTTATAAATAATATGTATAAATTTTATACATATTATATATATATGGAAATAATTATATATTGTGTATAAATACAGTTAATATGAAGCTGCCATAGATCTTTTTAGGCAATTGCTTTTGGTTTTGTTTTTGAAACAAGTTCTACCTAGCCTTGGCTGTCCTAGACCTCATTATACCGACCAGGTTGACCTGGTCTGCCTTACATCTGCCCCATCTATGATCTGTTGGAGCATGTAAAGAGACTTGACCCTCAGACACAAACCAGCAGGATCTTCACAACACAGGAAGGCAGGGGGATATCCAGGAAGAGTCCTAGTGGGGGCCCAATATTGATCATGTAGTGGAGACCAGGAGCCTCAATGTAGACCAATGACTTTTTACAATGAACACTTGCAAGTAGAAATGTATGGACAAAAAAGTGCAATGGTGTGATTTGTTGGGTCACACTGAAGCTTCCATGATGAGATTTTTAATCCCTCCCTTTTTTTTCTCATTTTATTTTCTTCCATTTTTCTGTTGAATTTGTTTTATTTGGGGGATGCAGGTGCAGAAGGCAGATTCAAAGGGAATAAATGGGATCAAGATACATGATGTGAAAGACACATAGAATAAAGATAAAAGATGTAGTCACTTCAAACCCAGGAATTTGGCTACAGTGATCAACCTCAGTTCTATCAACCAGTATTACACTCTGCAAATGTCATTATGTTGTGTCTGCACTGCTTTTCCTAAGGTGCTTCAGGGAATGTAGTAGAAAACATAATTGACAAATTCCACAGGCTCCGTTCGCTAGGGCTTGAAAATAATATCTTCATAGAATGAGATCTTCTAGTAACTGACCTATTTTTATTGATAAACGTTGTTCTATTTCTGCGGCTGTTGCTATTCTTGTGGATTGCATTCATGCTCAAACCACTTTAATTGCTAGCTAGAGTACCTCTATTTTTGGCAAAAAAAATGTATGGCTTAATATAGGTGTTTAAAATATTTTTAAAGAATACTCTGTAGTTTTTAGCAAAAGAGTAAGACTTTTGGTCAAGTGTGGTCAAGGATGTAGCTGCTATCCTCTGAAAAAGAACATTCTTAGAATGAAAAAAGCAAATAGAACAATAATAGAATGTTAAAGTTACATGTTTTTCATTCTCTTTGATATCAAGTCTTCCAAATAGAATATTCATTTTAGTTGTCCCAAATGTTTTTTTTTGTTGTTGCTGTTGTGTTTTTAATGCAACACTTTAAATCTAGTTTATGTTCTGACAGTTTAAAAAAAGAAAGAGAGATCTGGAGGAAAAACAGCATATTTGCATAATGTCAAAATATCTTATCAAAAATATTACTAATTATAGCCAGGCAATGGTGGCACACAGCTTTAATTTCAGCACTTGAGAGGCAGAGGCAGGAGGATCTTGGTGAGTTTGAGGTTAACCTAGTCTGTAGAGCGAGTTCCAGGACAGGCTCCAAAGCTACACAGAGAAACCCCGTCTCACAAAAACAAAAACAGAAAAATACTAATTATAAGGTCTGAGGACTAGAGATTGGGTCCTCAGGACCTATGTAAAAGTAGACATTATGGTAAACTGCCTACAATCCCAGCCCTTGAGAGGCAGAGACAAGGAATCCCTAGAGGAATGTGGGTAGCCAAAACAGTGAGCTCAGAGTTCAGAGAGACCCTGCCTGTACATATATATGGTAGAGAGCAATCTAATAGACACCTAGTGTTAATCTCCAGCCTCTATATGCATGTATCTGCACCCAGACACATATGAGAACAAATATGCTCATATACACCACACACATACATGTGCAGAGAATACATAATTATTAATCAATATTAATCATCCATAAAACAATAACTTCCTATTGTCCATGATTGCTGAGAGGCCTTACCTTATGTAAGCATGGTAAAAGGCCTGGAAGACAGCACTTGAGTCAAGTGATAAAAGTTATCATCTGTACTCCTGTCTGAACAGATACTGTTATTCTTGATCTCATAAATGAGAAAGAGGCACCATTCTTGGTAGTTAGTTATTATAGAACGGACTCCAGGTAAAAGAATGGGCTTGACTCAGTTTCTCTGTTTGTCTTGTGGGTATACTTCCTCACCATCACCCAATGCTGTCCAATATGTTATAATGCAATCAAAGGTCCCACACAATTGCTAACGCCATGTTCTTGATATTCCTAGTCTCTAGAACCATGAGAAATAAGTCTTTATGTTTTGTGAATTATTCAATTTTGAGCATTTTGTTTTGGTAGCTGGAGATAACTAAGACAATAAAAACTATAAAATTTGAGTACTTGTGGAACTGTGGAAGATTAGAGAACAAGAAGCACAATTAAAGGTGACAAGGATTTGATCTATGAGGGGAAAAGATTATTTGAAAGATTAGTAGAATTTATAGTTAGTATATTTGAACCAATATTACTTTCCTGGTTTTGGCTGTTATATCCTGGTTCCATGGGTTAACATTGGAGGAAACTGGTTACAAAGAGTATATGAGGTCCACACTGGACCGGAGGCCACCCAAGTTGCCCGAATTCCAGGTAAGTGACCCACCTGCAGATTGCCCAGACTCTCTCAGTGCCCACCCAGCCAACCCCCAGCCACCCATGCCCTCCTTGTCACTATATCCTGGTCCATAGCCTTGGCAGAAGCCCCTGCTTCACCAAGAACCACATCAGCTCCCAGATCTCCAGTTCCAGCAGAGTGCACACCAACTATTAGAATACCAGGTAGACAATCTGCCCTCAAACCGTTGCCACTCTCAGAGCCCTCCCATCTCATCCCCAATTGTCCCTCTCCTCCATGTCACCATTGCCATAGTCCATCCCATGACTCCAGTGAAGGCCCCTAGCAGGAACAGGCCACAACTTCAGTCAGAATTCCAGGTAGTTCATCGACCCATGGATCACCTCTACTCTGTCAGGGCCCACTTAATGTACCCCCAATTGCTCCTCCTCCTTCTTCCCACCTTGTCCAGACCCCAAATTCTGGCAGAGGTCCCTGTTCTACCACAGGCTATACCACACCCCATAACTCCAGGGAGGCTGTACTCCTGGAAAACCCTGTACTCTCTTGGTTCCACACTCTATCCCCATGCACCCTATCTTCCTTATCACAATGTCCTAATCCCCAATTCAATCAGAGAAACCCCTTCTTGACCTGCCTGACCAGAGGCCACCACAGCCATCAGACATTCAGACCCCTACTCAGATGGAATCCCTCAACTCAACAACAGGTCACTCTAGCCAGAAGACCAAAGAGGAAACATAAACGAAGGAACAACACACATATCTCACAAAGACAAACTCGGAAATTCACACCAAGACCTATAGTCACCCTAAACCCAGATGCCTAGATGCCAGCATAAGGAAATAATCAATAACAACCAAGGCAATATATTACCACCAGAGTTCAGATATCCTACTATAGCAAGCCCTGAGTATCCCAACACAGCTGAAGCATGCATGAGCGTGTGCATGCACACACACACACACACACACACACAACCTTAAAACCAACTTTATGAAGAAGATAGAGGTTCTTAAAGAGGGAATAAAAAAATCCCTCTAAGAAATTGAGGAAAGGATAAAAATAGGAGGGAATTAATAGATCCCTTAAAGAAAACAAAGCAAAAAACAAACAGTTGAAGGAAATGAATAAAACCATTCAAGACCTGAAAATGAAAATAGAAAAAAAAAGAAAATATAAATAAAGGGAATGAAAAATCTAGGTAAGCAAAAAGTATACCAACAGAGCAAGAGATGGAACATTGAAGATGTGATGGAAGAAATAGATACCACGGATCAAAGAAAATGTAAAATCTAAAAACAAAAATTCCTGCCACAAAATATACAGGAAATCTGGGACACAATGAAAAGATCAAACCTAGGAATGATAGGAATAGAATCAGAGGAAGAGCCCCAGATTAAAGGCCCAGAAAATATTTTCAAAAAAAATCAGAAAAGAAAACATCCCAAAACATAAAGAAGAAGATGCCTCTAAAGATCCAAGAAGCTTACAGAATACCAAATAGACTGGACCAAAAAATAAAGTACTTTCACCATATCATAAACAAAGCACTAAACATACGGAACAAAGAGATAATATTAAAAGCTGGAAGGGATAAAGTTCAAGGGACATATAAAGACAGACCCGTTAGATTACAGCTGAATTCTCAATGAAGACTCTAAAAGCTAGGAGGGCCTGGACAGATATCCTACAGACTCTAAGAGACCAGAGATGCCAGCCCAGACTACTATACCCAGTGAGAGTTCCCATTACCATAGATGAAAAAGAAACACCAAGATATTCCATGATAAAGTCAAATTTAAACAATATCCATCCACAAGCCTAGTACTACAGAAGTTACTAGAAGAAAAACTCTAACCCAAGGAAACTACACCCATGAAAACATAGGAAATAAAAAATCTCACTGCAGCAAAACCAAAGGAAGGGAAACACACACACACCACCACCACCACCACCACCACCTATTTCAACACCAAAATAACATAAATTAACAATCATTGATCATTGATATTTCTCAGTATCAATGGGCTCAATTCCCCTATAAAAAGGCACACACTAACAGAATTGGTGTAAAAACAGAATACAACCTTCTGCTGTATACAAAGAACACAGTATCAAAGATAAACATTATCTCAGAATAAAGGGTTGCAAAAAGATTTTCCAAGCAAATGGATCCAAGAAGCAAGCTGGTATAGACATTCTAATATCTAACAAAACAGACTTCAAAGCAAAATTAATCAAAAGAGATAAGAAAGGACATGAATTCATCAAAGGAAAAAATCCAATAGCATGATGTTTCAATTCTTAACATCTATGCTCCTAACTCAAGAGTACCCACATTTGTAAAAGAATCATTACTAATGTTTAAAACACACATTGATTCTCACACATTGATAGTAGGAGACGTCAATACCCCACTCTCATTAATGGACAGTTCATCCAGACAACTAAACAGAGAAATTCAGGAGATAAGAGGTTCAAATGGACCTAACAAATATCTACAGAGCATTTCACCCAAACACACACACACACACACACACACACACACACACACACACACACACACACACACAACTTTTTCTCAGCACCTATCAGAATTTTCTCCAAAATTTTACAATGTACTTGACTTGGTCACAAAGAAAGTTTCAACAGATGCAAGAAAACTGAAATAACCCCCTGCATCCTATCATAACACCAGGGATTAAAACTAACAAAAGAAAAAGCAGAAAGTCTACAAACTTATGGAAACTGAACAACTCTATCCTGAATGACTATTGGGTCAAGACAAATGAAAAAAGAAAGAAAGAAATCTAAGAATTCAATGAAAATAAATGTACAATATACCAAACTTATGGGACACAATAAAAGCAGTGTTAAGAGAAAAGTTCATAGTATTGAATGAATACATTAAAAAATTGAAGAGATCTCATACAAGCGACTTAATAGCTCACCTGAAAAAGTTCTAGAACAAAAAGAAGCAAGCATCCCCAAGAGGAAGAAATAGCAAGAAATAATCAAACTGAGATCTGAAATCAATAAAATAGTAACAAAGAGAACAATACAAAAAAATGAAACAAAGAGTTGGTTTTTTTAATGAAATCAATAAGATATAAAGTTCTTATCTAAGCTAACCAAAAATATGGAATGGGACTATCTAAATAAACAAATTGGAAATAAAAAGAGGGGCATAACAAACAGATACTGAGGAAATTCAAAGAATAATCATTAGGTCATGGTTCGCAGAGACTGAAGCAGCCATCATGGAGCCTGCATCCATTCATCTGCACTAGGTCCTCTGCACACACATGGTTGTTTAGCTTGGGGTGTTTGTGGGACCATGGGTGAGGGGGTGTCTCTAATTCTTTTGTCTGATTTTGGAACCCTTTCCTCTGACTGGGTTGCCTTTTCCAAACTTGATATGAGAGTTTATATCTAGTCTTAGTGTATCTTGTTACGCCATGTTCAGTTGATATCCAGGGGAAACCTGCTCTTTTCTGAAGAAGAAAGGAGGAACAGTAGAGCTGGGAGATGGGGAGGGTGGGGCAACTAGGAGGTGTGGAGGGAGGGGAGGCGTGTATTGTATGAGCAAAGAAATAATATTTTAAAAATTAAAAAGTAAAGAGTGTACGGGAATCTCTATGCAATCTTTTTCATATTTTATCTGAGTTAAAAGTCACTTCAAACTAAAGAGTTAGATTTCAGCACTTCTCTGTGAAGCTGCTCCCTTTCAGCAGACACAACAGCCTCACAAGGTTTTCTCCCTTCTGCTGTGGCTCTCCTAGAATTCTTTTGATCAGACGATTATTGGAGGCATTAAGAAAAGATTTTAACCAGGATGGGTAAGGGAGGGAGGGGTACTCAGAGAGCGATGCCCCAGGGTGTGGGGTTGCTCAAAGACAAGGCTCCACAAGCATTGTTTCAAATCATTGTATTACATCATTCAAAACCCTGCACTTAGCCTCACAATCAGGCTCCAATCAAATTGCCAGCTTGCGATACTCTCTTCTTGTTTCCTGAACCCTTCACAGGGTTCCTCTTTGTTCCTTTTAAATTATGGATTATTTTACCCATTAAAATGTTACAGAAAGAGTTAAAAGGAATATCAATTTCCCTTTCTTTTTTATTAAGCCTTAAGTATCAACCGTTACAGGACCTCATTCAAATATTTTTAATGGTTTTTATTTTTTCTTTGACAATTATATATATATATATGAATATCTATATCTATCTATCTATCTATCTATCTATCTATCTATCTATCTATCTATCTATATCATGACCATATTTACTCATGCTCATGTTTCTCTTTTATCACCCCACCCCATCCTCCTGGAACCATTTTTCTTACCAACATATCTCTAACTACTCTTTCTCCCAAGGATTGCTTACATGTCAGTGTGTTATTCCCTGGATCCCGAGAAACTAACCAGTGGCTATACCACTGAAGGAAACTGATCTCTCTTGTCCCCAGCAGCCATTAACTGTCAATAGCAGCTCAGCTAAGGATAGGCCAGGTGTGCCCACCTCCTCTTCCAGGCTGAAATGTTAGCATGCTCAACCTTGTGCAGATCTGTGCTGGTAACCACAGCACTATGAGGTCAGACATGCAAAAGCCATCTCCTGTCCAGAAGACAGCACTTCATGGCTGCCCTTCCTGCCCTGCATCCCTCCTCTTATTTCTGGCCCCTTTCCATGATGTTTCCTGAGGGTTGTGTGTGTGCGCGTGAGTGGGCATGTGTGCCTGTGTGTGTGTGCACATGTGGACGTGTTCGCATGCACACACAGTTGTGTTTGGGAGGTGATATAGATGTTCTGTTTAGTGCCGAGCACTGAGCAGTCAATTTCTCTCATCCTTGGACCGTTATGACTCTTGCATTAAGTACTTCACACTGCCAAAATAAGCACCCCTGACCAATGATGAGATTATCACTAATCTACAGATATGAGCTTAAATATTTAGAAACCAATTTGACAATGTGAGCATTTAGCAAAACAGCAGTAGTCGGCTCCCCTCTAGGGCCTATGATCTCATCTACGAGATTTTGACCAGGCTTACAGTAGCGGCAGGCATGGGTGCCCCCCGTGGAGAGCAAGCCTCACATACAGTCAGAAAGTGGTTGGCTACTCCCATAATAATTTATGCCATCACCAAATCAACAGGTACTTCTTCTCTGGCAAGTCCACACTATAACTCAGAGTTCACAGCCGGATATGACTGTTGATGACCTTTCCCCTGCAATGGCTGGTATAATACCTCCTAGCAGTGTGAAAACTAGCTTGCTGCTAGGAATTTCATGGTCAACTCCAGCTTGGTGTCTCTATGTCCTGTGACCTGTCATCTCCCGCAATAACATCTTACCATCTAGTTCTGGTAGACAATCATGAGCAATGGCAAGAGTATATATTATTTTGAGAACATCAGGAGTCTCTTTAACAGACAATTGACTATACAGTGTCCCATACTTGGTCCTGGCAGCATAGTCCACCAATTCAGGTAGATTTGACTACTTCTATTCAAACTTCCTTTATTTTAGTTAGCATATAAGTAGTGGGTTCTCATACTTCAAATAATTTTAATAGAAATGAACCATTTGGAGCTAGCAATGGAAAGCCCACATTCTTGATCCATTCTAGTTTGTGATTGTTATGGTTTGAATGGAATTTGAGTGTGTTCCCTAAAGGATAATATTCTAGAGGCCCGGTCCCCATTGTGACTGTGTTGATATGATGGACTTTTAAGAGGCTTGGAGAGCCACGTGGGCAGGAAGACAGCAGAGGTGTTGCCTAGAGAACAGACTGATAGTTCTGAGAAACTGCCTCGTTCCTCTGAATGGACAAGGACGCTGGTAAAAAAAGGAAATCACAGAGTTTTTCGGTTTCCTGTCTCGTCACCAGATCCCTTCCCACCATGATGCATTTGCCATGTTGTGAGTCAGCTAAGGAAACCTTTTCAGAGTCCCAAACTATGGAGCTGCCTAATTTTGGACTTTAAAGCCTCCAAAACCCTAAACTAAATAAATCTATTTACTTTCAATATCCAGATTCAAGCATTTTGTTCTAAAAGCAGAAAACAAACTAATACATTGGAACGATTTTCTTAATGAATGTAAGGATGATTTACATGCTCCAAGAAGTAATCCTTTGTCAATTTTTTACATGCACTGTGACTTTTATTTTGCTGCTATTTTCCTCTGCTTTTGTTCTTGATACATTGTGTACTGTGGATGTCATAAAACCTAAGGAAGTAAAATTTGATATATGGTTTGTACTTTTTATGACTTGGTTTAAGATATTTCCAAGTCCAAGGTCAAATGGACATTCTTTGATATTTTCTCCTAATTACTTTAAAATTCCAGGTTTTTTGTTTTATTTTTGTTTTGTCATTGTTGTTGTCTCCTCCATACTACTGTGACTCTTGGGATTCTCACTAATTTCCTCCATGTCTTCCCAGCTGCCTTTTGCTCACCTTTCTGCTCATGTTTCCTCCTTACCCTGCCCTCCCAATCAGAGAAACAACCTATCCACGGCACCAGTTGTTCTTCCAAATTATCCTGTTATTTCCTTCACAGCAATTACTGATCTCTGCAAAGATCCAGTTCTATTCTTTTCCTCACTTAGTTTTTTTTCTTTCTTTTAAGCCATGCATAGGAGCCACAAAGAAAGGTCTGTCTTGCTCAATACAGGGTGAGCCAACAGGCTGCAACATAGGCAGGTTCTGGAGGAACAAACACAAGCAGGGTTTTGGGGAAGGTAGCTCAGTTGAGTGTTGAGGTAATTTTAGATGTTAACTTGACCAGGTGAAAGACAGCCTGGAGAACTGAAGAAGGATTATTCCTGGTGTGTCTGGGGTAAATTACACTGAGATCTACTTTAAGTTTGGAGAGTATCATATAATCAATTTGGGGCCTAGGTGAGACAAAAATGTTGCTTCCCCTTTCCACAAGCTGGAACACACCCTTCTAATGTCCCTTCTGATATTTCAAAGCTTTCTGGCCTTTAGCCTCCAGGACTTACAATGTCAACAGGTCCTCAAGTTCTCAGGCCTTCAGTCTCTCACTGAGGGTTGTTCCATCAACTTCTCTGATCCCAAAGCTTATGAATTTAGATTGGCACATGCTGCCAGAATCCCTGATCCTCAGCTTTCAGACAACCTATCACAGGACTCCTCAGCTGTCATAGTTAGGTGAGCCATTTTTTCTAATGAATTTCTTCTTGAATATCTCTGAAAACACACCCTACTGATGATTTCTCTCTCATCTTTTTGGGTCTAGGTTACCTCACTCAGGATAGTGTTTTCTAATTCCATCCTTGAATGCAAAATTCAAGATGTCATTGTTTTTTTTTCCCACTTAGTGGTACTCTAATGTGTAAATGTGCCGTTCTTTATCTATTCTTCCATTGAGGGGCACCTAGGTTGTTTCCAGGTTCTGGCTATTACAAATAGTGCTGCTATGAACATAGTTGAACAAATGCTTTTGTAGTATGATTGAGCATCTTTTGGGTATATGCCCAAAAGTGGTATTTCTGGATCCTGAGGTAGGTTGATTCCCAATTTTCTGAGAAACGCCATACTGATTTCCAAAGTGATTGTACAAGTTTGCACTCACACCAGCAATGAATGAGTGTTCTGCTTACTCCACATCCTTTCTAGCATAAGTTATCATTAGCGTTTTTTTTTTTTTATTTTTTTTTTTTTTTATCATTAGCGTTTTTGATCTTAGCAATTCTGACAGGTGTAAAGTGGTATCTCAGAGTTGTTTTAATTTGCATTTCCCTGATAGCTAAGGAAGTTGAACATTTATTTAAGTATCTTTTGGCCATTTGAACTTCTTGTGTTGAGAATTCTCTGTTTAGTTCAGTACCCCATTTTAAAATGAGATATTATTTTTAAATACACAGTCTTAATTTTTTGTATAATTGATGAGTTTCTAAAATAACTGAAAGCTAAAAGCTCTGGAAGGCACTTGTTTTGACAACTAGGAATGTTTTACAGAGATGTAAGCATGTACAGTCGTGTTTTTGAGATGTGAAGGAAGTTGTTTGGTATTTCTTCTTTATTACACGGGGCTCTCTAAGTCACAGAAGCCATAGAATGGAGATAGAAAGGGGGGTGATTTATTGGATTGTTTCCCAAGACCGAGGGTGGATATGCCAGTTATGACCGCTTGTATTCTGGAGACATTGAACCCTTGCTAGCTGCTTGGTCCACAAAGCTACATGCCTCTGCAGGCCTATCCAGAGCTAAGGGGCTTCTGATGAGTCTTTGGCATGGAAACCACATTGGACAGCTGGAGTCAATGAGATCAAGAGAGGATGGGACCTGTGCTTGCTCAGGAGGTGAAGGCTGTAAGTTGACCCTGCTCTCCTTGGGCTCTTTCCTCATGGAAAAAGAGGTTACCCATGCTGAGGACTGGTCTTCTCTCCTCAGCTGGACATGCTCTCATAGACATGTCTCCTGGGTGAGGCTAAATCTCCTCAAGTTGACCAGACATCACATTCTCCAACTCAATCCTTTTCATCACATGGAGGAATGGTTATATATTATTGCCCCTTTCCACTTATGTAAGTATTGAATTCATACTCAGCACAAATATTCAAATAAGTCTGAAGAGCAACACCCGCTTAGAGCTGTGCTTTCTTCTTTATTCTATGCCTCAGTTTATAGTGTGGAAGCCAAGAATGATGGCTTTATTATAAAGCTTCCTGTCTTGAGTTTAGTTTGATTAGAATTGTCACTGAAAATTGACCTGTGTGGGAGCAGAGAAAAAATTCTATCACAGGATAAAAATAGCCAAAGAACATCAAAATAAGACAACAGAACATCATCTGAGATTTTTGAGCTGCAGTTTGTGTTTGGAATGACGTTTTCAGCCTAATTTTGGATTGTTTTTGTTTTTAATGGAATTTTAGATTGGTTTCATAGTCTGATATTTTAGGGGAGATGATCATTTCATTGATTCCCCATTGTGGTTTTATATACCAGTGAAATTTTTTTATCATATTAGAGAAAAAGAAAATGAACTTCAATTCTGGATCTAGCAGGAGAAGGTGATGTTGACTTTACTGTTTTTAGTTAAAGAAGATTATTTAGACATCCTCAGATGCAGGGAAGCCTTTGTACAGCCTCAGAAGGGCTGAGGGGATGGTTCCATTGCTAAAGAGCTTCCTGTGAAAACTTAAGGACCTGAGTCTGGATCCCCAGCACCCAAATAGAGAAACCAACTATGGAGGCACAAGGCTATAACCACCCCTTTCTCCAGGATGGGATGCTTCAACAACATCTTCCCTTTAGCTGTTTGTTCCATCCTTGTCCCTGGCTGACTGAGTGGTACTCAAGATAAACACTGATACTATATCTCCCCTATTCAGATCTCTAATTACATACTGACCTCATTGACACACAGCAGAATAATGCTTTGCCATCTCTCTAAATACCCCTTGACATCCAGCTGAGCTGACAACTAAAATTGACTCATATTAACAATAGAACATGTGCAGGGCTGGAGAGAAGGCTCAGAGGTTAAGAGCATTGCCTGCTCTTCCAAAGGTCCTGAGTTCAATTCCCAGCAACCACATGGTGGCTCACAACCACCTGTAATGGGGTCTGGTGCCCTCTTCTGGCCTGCAGGCATACTTACAGACAGAATATTGTATACATAATAAATAAATAAATATTAAAAAAAACAAAAAAAACAATAGAACATGTGCCATCAGCAATGTCACTAGAGAACTGCTAGCATACATATGGATAATTGACTTTCTCACTGTGATAGAAATAAATATATTACCATTTTAGTCACTTCCAAGTGGTTCAGTAGGATTAACTACGCTGACATTGTGCATTCACCATTTTCATCTAGTTTTGATACATCTTCATCATCAAATCAAAAATATATATTTACTAAACACCAACTCCCCATTCCCTCCTCTCTCCCAACCTGTTCTACTTTCTGCATCTATAAATGTGGCTATTCTAATACTGCATAGAAAGTATATCACACAATATTTGTTCCTCTCAGTGTTGTCTTTCACTGACCAAGTCTTCAGCTTAGCATGTTCTCAAGGGTCACCCACTGTATTAGTGGCTTATCTTGGTGCTGTGACAAATTCCCTAAGGAGAGCAACCTAGGAAAGCAAACTAGTTCCAAGACCCAAAACCACATTAGGTTTCTTACAGCCATGGCAGCTCTATTTTAGGGTGCGAACTTCCTGTTTTAGTTGGTGACAAAGTAGCTAATAGAAACAATTGAAGGGAGAAAAGGCTCATCTAGGTTTACATTCTTGGGAACTTACCATTTTGTTGTTTTACAGAAGGCATGGTAGCAACTGGCTCTACAGTGTCAGAATCATGCTCATTCACATGAGTGGATGAGGAGGGAAAGATACTCAGATAGGAACCAAAACCTCATGCCCTTTACTCAATGACCCATGTCCTTTGGGGAGAGCCCATCACTGGAAGACCCATTTCCTAGTTTTGGTAACTGGGGACCAAGTAGTCAAGCCCATGATCCTGTGTGAGTTCTGGGCTTTTTGCTCAGTTTCATTAATATATATACCAATCATGTTACTCTAAACTTGTAGTAAGTTTTTTAAATCAAGAATTCTGAAACCTTCCATTTTGTTGTTCTTTTGAAAGATTATTTTGGGTGTGTAGGGTCTTTGAAATTCCATATAAATTGAGAATGGATTTATTTATTCCTCAAAAAAGTGTCATTGGAGTTTGAATGGAATTATATTAAATTAAACCTGAACAGCATTTTGGGTACTACAGACATTTTTAAAATAATAAATCTCCTAATCCAGGAACAGAGAATATCTCTCCATATATTTGTCTTCTTGCATTTTATTTATATATTTTGTAAAATTCACATATTAATCTTTTAAGATTTCTGCATTTGTTTCTAAGTATGCTATTTTTCAATCATTTTTAAAAATTGTCATTTATGAGTCTTTGTGAGTATATGCCACATGTGTGTATCCCCAGAAAGCAGAAGAAGGTATCATATCACAAAAGTTGGACTTGTTGCACTTGTAAGGAGACCAAATTCAGGTCCTCTGGAAGAGCAGAAAGTGATTTTTAGTAGCCACCACTCCAGCCCCAGTAATTTATTCTTTACCATGGTATTGTAACTGAAATTAATTTTTTATTTCATATTTGGGACATTTGCTGTTAGTGTATAGAAATGTAATTGACTTTTGTGTATTGATTATAACTTGCAATCTAGCTGTATTTGTTGAACTGGTTGGTGTGTGTGTGTATAATAATTAGGGTTATCTAAATACATAAGATCATGTCATCTGTGAATAGAAAAATTTTACTTCTTTCTTTCTAATTTGGATCTTTTTATTTCTTTCACTTGCTTAAGTGTTCCAGCTATTCCTTTCAGTACTTTTTATTTTTATGGTGGCCTTGAAGGCAAAGGTCTGAAATACGGAAAGAGGCTGTAGAAAATACCAATGTCTAGTTGGTATCACATAGGTGCCTTTAACCAGTCATATAGATGAATTCTTTAAATATCATCTCTAGTGAAGCAAAAGGAATTCTCTGGATACAGAGCACTAGAGGGATGGAGATAGCCCGGCTCTGTGCTTGGTAACATGCCATCCGCACAATGTATTTCAGTGTTTATCCGACGAATGTATTAGTAACTTATCTATCTTCCAACTAGTCTCGGGGTTGCCTGCAGTCTACTGAGAATACACATATGCAAAGACATGCATACCGAGTATGCATGGGTACCAAAAACAAGCATGCTAGGATCTTTCTTTATTTTATTTAGTATAAAATACCATGTGCTATTTAGTAAATTCTGGTTTCCATGTTCTAATAATTGCACACTGAATCATAGGAAAAGAGTAAAAATTTACTTTAAAAGGAATGAAGAGATGAACATAGATTTAATCTACCCCACTGAAGTTCTTCAAATCATACATTTTTGATAAATTATCCTGACAACCAGTCTCCCTAATTTTTAACAATGTCTCTACCCCCTTTATAATTCGAGGCATCTGTAATTCTGTTGAACAAAAATAAACTTGTTGTTTTCCAACATAAACAAATCCAGCATTAGGACTATGAAGTCTGAATTAATGAGCTTCACGTTTTTATATGCTTCATATAATTCTAGGGTCTTAAAGCTGGAGGAGCTCCAAAGCCACACATGCATTAATTAGACAGTTGTAGGCTCGCTGAAGAGATAGGAGGGCAAAAGAACACAAACAGCCCTCTTCGCCATCACAGCCTCCACCCCCCCCCCCCCCCCCCAGGATCTGGAGGGAAGTCATTTGAGGACACCTCTAGGTTCAGCTTCCTGACGCACTGCGACTGAACAGTCCTGGCTGTCCTTGTGAGCTGGGGTCCACTTCTCCTGCTCCTCCAGCTGCCCCCGCGTCTGCCTGCTCGTGGCTTGTCCTGTCTCATAACTGCACCGTTGTTCTGTCTGCCTGAATTATGTGCTGCAGAGACTCAAACTCCCAGAGGTCTCTCTGTGTCTCTAATTTAAATCTTCACAAAGATAGACTCTGAATATTGCAGGCAGTTACACTGCTTCCTGCCAGAGAGATCTGGCAATGGGACATGGTAACACCCTGCCCATAAATTAGCCGCTCTCAGCCCAACACCCTCTCCTTGGGCCTGTGTGTTGAGAAGCCTTGGTCTGCCTTCTAGAAGGTCTATGAGCTTGAGTAACGCCACTGAGAACTCCTCTCTGGCTAAACAGAGATAGAAACTGAAGCCTGGAAGGTCAGCAAAATTAATCCAAAAAGATCCTTTCAAAGCCCACTGGCTCCTAGTCTCTGAAACACAGCATCTTCCGGTTGCTGAGAAAGCTGGCCTCTGGTTTAATTCTTCTGATCTATTGCACATACCTATACTATAAAACAGTAGCAGGTGGGCCGACTGATATACCTTGTTTGTGAAATATGTAAGCATATTGCCAATGTGACTTTTATCAAATGTATTCATGATCAAAAACACAAGCATGGCTCATTGAACTGGAACATTGGATAAGTACAGCCACAGAATATTGTTTATTTTCATTAATATAAACAAAGAATGGGCAGCTTAAAATACACATGTAACATTGCAAGGGAAGCTGTATGAAACATAGAAAAAGAACATGTCATTTAGGGGTTTTATTTCTGATTTGTTATAGAAGTTAGAAGTAATGAATACGGCAAACAAAAACAGATGCAACTGACATTTTTGAAAAATCAGGCATGTGTTAGGCACTGTGCAAAGCCTTGGAAATACAGCACTCTGTGGACTCTGCTCTCATGGCGCTCGCGTTTTATCATCAGCTCAGATGCCCAGGGTTTTTTCTTTTTTCTTTTTTTTTTTAAAGAACAATGGAGATCAGACCAAAACCAAATGCTTGAGTCTTGCATCAATGCTTTCTAACTGAAGTATAATGAAGGCCTGGAGATATGACTCAGTGGTTCTGAACACTGGCTGCTGACCTAGAAGACTTAGGTATGATTACCAGCACCCACATGGCAGCTCACACAGTGTGTAACTCCAGGCCTGAGGGGTCTGATGTGCTCTGCTGGCCTCTGAGGGCATTAGACATGTATGATGCCTCATATGATGCACATACCTATGTGCAGGCAAACACTATACACATAAAATGAAAAGCAGTTAAAAATAAAGTTTGAATGAAAGACTATGTGCAACCAAATTAACAACTGTCATAGCAAACTGTGGGTGAGGATAATGATATTTTTAATAATTCATAATCCATAGTCTGAGGCCCTTAGGGTTTCTCCCTTGCTTTCTCTCCCCATCTCCATCATTTCCTTTACCAAACAACAACAAAAATATGCAGCTGAAGAGATGACTTAGGGGCCAAGAGCACTGCTTGCTCTTCCAGAGAACCCACACAGTACTCAAAATTGTCTACCTCCAGTTCTAGGGGATCCAACATCTTCTTCTGGTCTCTGCAGACACCACGAATGCATGTGATATAGAGACATAATGCAGAAAACCAGCTATACACATTTTTTCATTTGAAAAATAAGTAGATGAAAACAAAAAATAAACAAACAAAACGTATAAAAGATTTCTCAGCAAATAAATAGCAGCCAGTATCAACCTCTGGGTTAATACTAAACTTTGATAAAAACCAGTGATACATAATGAAACTTCAGTCCTCAGGTCCTGAGTGATTTGCGTCATGGAAGACTCCCTCTTGCTGGAGCCAGTGTCTGTGGCAAGAGAGACTGTGTGTGCCTCTTCCAGCTCATATTTACTTTCTCTTACAGTAGATCCATCATAGCTCATGAAGTTCTTGCCTGCAACCCATTAAAGCCACCTACCAACTCCTGCTAATGGATGCTTCCAATGGTTGCTGGGCATCATGCAAGCCAAGAAGTTGCAGGAGCTCTCTGGGAGCATGGCGAACATAACCTCACATTCACTGTAAAGCTTTGGCAATAGTCTTGATTCTGGGGATGGAGGCGGGGCTATAAATATAAATTATAATTTATATGATGTATAAATCGAGTGATTAATGTGTCACTCTCATGTTTATCTTTCCTTCTTGACCCAACTGACTGTGGCCTCTGTGTCTGCTGGGAGGTAAAGGAGGATGGAGAAGAAGTGAGAGTGTCTAGATATTGAAACGTGCAGAAGATGAGTTTTATGACGAATCTTGCTCCTTCTGCTTCACTTCATTTGGTTAAGTGTCTGTAGTTGATAACATGGCATAAGTTTAGATTTTGAAAGGGTGTATGTCTTTGAAACAGAATCTTGCTGATTGCTGAAGCTGCTAGCATCTGCCTTTCCCTCCCTGCTATACAGTGATTCATCCACAGGAAGTAGCATTTTTCTAGTGCTGTTCGGAAAGATTGATTCCCGTTCAACAGCTTCCATGGGCAACACAAACAACAGAACAGCTCAAAACGGTAAAGCAAGAAAGGATTTCCATCCTTCTCAAATAAGTCTTGGGGTTGGCGATGGTATGTCCTATAGGCCAACTGGATGTGACTGGGGCCACCTAGGGGTTACACCTCAGGGAGGTGTTAGAGAAGTCTGACGGAAATAGCAAGAGAGCCCCAGACTGAGGGTGGTGCCATTTAATGGACTTGGATAACAAACCAACTGAAAAGAAGAGAGGAAGTGTAGCAGCAACATTCATCTTTCCGCCTCCTGACTGTGACGTGGGCACAGTGTGACCAGTCACCTCTCGGCTGTGACTGTGGGCACAGTGTGACCAGCCACCTCCTGTTCCACAACTAGAGCCTGTCTTACAGTCATGGCTGCTTCACTATCAAGCTGTGAAGTACACTGTTTGCTTTTGTTAAGCATTTTGTCTCAGTGTTAAGAAAAATATCTAGTACAGCATTAAAGTGTGACTCCTAGTTTTGTCTCCTAAATTTGAGTTTAAACAAGTCTGAGACTTCATTAGCTTCAATTTTGCCATTGAGAAGGATGCAGACCTCTGTTCTTTGGAGTGAGTGAGGTTTTCACTAAAATTCATACTTCCACTTACAGCTTACAATTTTAGGGAGACAAGAATGGTGTTTGTACTTTGGCTGTGTCCCTCTGAGAATACATATACTACATTTAAAAGACAAGAAAATCTCAGAACACTATTTCCCTATTCTTTTAGAGACAGCTAGTGACTTATAATTCAAGATTTCTTCTTTTACCCAAGCCACAGTGGAAGTCAATATGTTTCTTTCGAAAAGTGAATAAGTAAATGAAACAAGAACTGCCGTATGGTCCAGCTACACCATCCCTTTTAGCTTTTGGCCTGACCCATTAAACAGCACTCACAGACGCATCTACACATCCAGGTTTTCTGAAGCCCTCCTCACAATCCCTAACTGTTGTGGAACCAGCATACTTGGCTGTCAACCAATGAATAAAAGCAAAAGACATATGCTATACACAATGGAGTTTATATTCAGACACACAGCAAAATAAAACTATGACATTTGATGAAATACGGATGGAAACGGAGATAATCATTTTAGCTGAAATAATTCAGACACAGAAAGACTAATGTCATGTTTTCTCTCACATGTGCACCTGAGATTGTATATGGAGTCCCTAAGGCTGTGCAGAAATAAGCATCTGTTGTGTATATGTGACATATGTATGTGTGGGACATGGAAGCAGAAGAAGGCTGGAGGAAAGAAGTAGACTAGAGGGAGGAAGATATGGGGAGAGCAGAGGATGGAGGGTACCGGGGGGGGGGATGTCGTAAAAACATCCTATGCTTGAACACAACTGGATTAAAGATGATCACTATCTATCAAGAATAAATAAACAGCAAGAAAAATTGTAAAGATTTTTCCTTTACCAATTTTTTTTAGTTTTTGTAGGTGATACCACAATACTCTAATGAGCTATTTAGAACTCACCTGAGTGCACAAAATCCTACCTGCTAATTCACCAACCTTTCCCACTGGACAGCTTTTCTGGTAGATCCTCAGAACTGCAGTCTGTCCTCTCAGACAACCCCATTCAATGGAGATGTCGGTTGGGGTGGGACTTTTGAGGTCTTTGCAGGATCACACTGCTGGATGAGATTGCTAAAGACTCCTAGAAGCATCTTGGATTGAACTATAAGGGAAAGTGTGTGTGTGTGTGTGTGTGTGTGTGTGTGTGTGTGTGTGTGTGTGTGTAAATATCCTTCAAACTTAAAGCACTTTTTGGTATAGATCATCGTCTTCTTCTTCTTCTCCTCCTCCTCCTCCTCCTCCTCCTCCTCCTCCTCCTCCTCCTCCTCCTCCTTCTCCTCCTCCTCCTCCTTCTCCTCCTCCTCCTTCTCCTCTCCTCCTCCTCCTTCTCCTTCTCTTCCTTCTCTTCCTCCTCCTTCTCCTCTCCTCCTCCTTCTCCTCCTCCTCCTTCTCCTCCTCATCCTTCTTCTTCCCATTCTCCTTCCTCTTTCTCCTCCTCATTCTTCTTATGTATTTATCTTTGTTTTTTTTTTTGTTTTTACATATGGACTGCAGTGTCCCCTCCCTCTTATCCTCCCAGTTCCTTATTTTTGCCTTCACTCCAAGACCACTCTTTCTCTGTTTCTTTTCATAAAAGGGCCGTCCTCAAAAAGCCATGACATATCAAGTTGCAGTGAAACTAGGCACCTCTTCTCTTATTAAGGCTGGACAAGGCAACCTGGTAGGAGGAAAAGGTCCTAAAGGCAGGCAACAGAGTCAGAGACAGCTCCTGCCCCCATTGTTTGGCGTTCCACAAGAAGACCAAGTGCTATACAGCTGCAACATATGTGCAGAGGGCCCAACTCAGTACCATGCAGACTTCCTGGTTGGTGGTTCAGTCTCCATTAGACCCTCTGAGTCCAGGTTGATGCTGTGGATTTTCTGTGGTATCCTGGACCCCTCTGGCTCTGACAAGCCTTTCTTCCCATCTTCCTCAGGATTCCCTGAGCTCCATTTAATGTTTGACTGTGGGTCCCTGCAAGAATAGTCTATGACAAAATCCAACACTCCTTCTTGATAAAAGTATTAGAGAGATCAGGGATACAGGGTCATATCTAAACATAAGGCAATATACAGCAAACCAATAGCCAACATAAAAAAAAATGGAATGGAACTTAAAGCAATTCCACTAAAGTCAGGGACAAGACAAGGATGCTCACTTTCTCCGTATCTATTCAATATTGTACTTGAAGTTTTAGCTAGATCAGTGTGACAACTAAAGGCAATCAAGAGGATACAAATTGGAAAGGGAGAAATCAAAGTACCTTTATTTGCAGATGATTTGATAGTGTACATAAGTGACCCCCAAAATTTCACTGGGAAGTTTCTACAGCTGATAAACACCTTCTGTGATATTGCTAGGTGATCTTCTGAAAGATGTTTAACACAATGCTTGGCACAGACTAGAACTCAATCTACAGTATATTTTATTTGTATTTGCAATTTTAGAAGACCACAATGGATAGCTGGTTTTTACCGTCAGAAATATTTGTGAACAAGGCAGTTTGAGCCTAAGCATTCATTCAGTAGGTGCTGTGGCCAAACCCCTATATTTCAGTACTGATATCAGCTGAGAGTTTCACAGGGACCCTAACTGAATACAAGCATTTATAATCTAGACAGGCATGTGAACACTCACTATGTAATTATGTGAATATAAATTTGCATAGGTGCAATCTGAATGCCCAAACAGAAAATGGTGAAATAAATTATGCTGTTTTGGTTTAAAATGCAGTAACTATTAAGATTATTACAAAAGCTTATTTTATGGGTATAATAACACTGCATGTTTAAAAATGTGGGCTACAAAAACATAGAGTATGATTCTAGTTCTATAAGGACAATACATGGTTCTGCATAGGAAAACTGACCACATACCATATCAAGCAGAGGTTATTTCTGCTGCTGGGTTGTTAAGCCTAAAGCAGAGTTATTTATAGGAGACCCAGGAGGCAAGTGCATTTGTTTTTCCAATGTTCGCATTTATAATTGGACAATTTGCATGCCTTAGATGAGGAACTAAAATTTTAACCTCTATTCTTTCCTTTGAGTCATTTCCTTTGGTTGTGATGGGATGAGGAATAAGGTTAAGGTCCCCAAGGACTCTTCTGTTTCAATGCGACAAACATTGCCCTGGTGAAAGTCTTCATAATGGGACTCCAAGAGATGTGAGTTACGGACACAAATTCCCTTTTAGTGTCTTCAAAGATTGCTCTTTTTCTCCTGTTAGTTTTACTTTTATCTTTCAATTTTGAAGATCAAAAGTGTGTGTCTAAAGAAAAAAACTCCAGAAATGCAAGGATGATAATGTGCACTTCGTTTCCAAGCCAATACACCTGTGTGTTTGATTAAATTCCTTTGTCATTAGTCAAAGCCTGCAGAGTTTCCTATTTCCCATCTTCTATGACCCAACCTAATTCAAATCCTACTGGACGAAAATACAACCATTGTGACCTCATGTAACTTTCACTACTGCCATCTCTAAAATGATCAACACTGAGAGTAAAGACTTCAACAGAAGCATGGTAGGGAGACATGAACAATCAGAACATTTGGTCCACACAAGCAAGATCTACTCAATATTTTTTCTGCACGTTCACTCTCATCCCAATATAGTATGTGGGCATGGTTAATTGAAAATAGCAATCTAAAAGATAAGGTACATTACTGCAGGGCAGACCAGCTGCCCCATAGATTTTGATCAGGAATGCTGTAAGGAAAAGTTTCCTTCCCTTTAGAATAAGTGTTTAGGGATCTCCAGTCAACTTCCGTATTCTCAGCCTCACACTATGAGAGGTTAGGAGGTTAAATTACAAAAAGACTCAGGACCCAGCTGAGCTCTGGCATCAGGAGTTCCCAGATGAGAACAGTCTGCTTCCACTTTCTGCTTCCACTATACTTTGGGCATATTCTAAGTTTATGTATTTTTCTTAATGTTTTTATTTTTGTTGGGTATTTATATTTTTGTCATAATTGGATGCAGTATTTTTATTGTACCCTGGTGTTTTATATTCCTATTGGCCTTCAGGATGTGGCTTGTATAGTTGGAAACCCTACTGTAGTAAGAAGGCCTCTGAAAAGAGAAACTGTTTTCACTACAGTAGGCCTAGGTCTAGAGCCTGTTGAACCTGACTGCCATTAATAAAGAGATCCTACTGTCAAATGATCCTGGGATCATTTCATGGTGATGAGTTTTTAGTCTCTCATTACTGCACTTTGATATGACCTAGTACCCTATAAACCTTGGCTACCTGTAAAGGGATTTACCATGGTGGGGACTGAACAGAGGTATTTCCCAGAAGGAAACTACAGCAGTGGCCAGAACTCCAGGGTCAGAAGATACTTTCTCAAGGCTTTCTGCTTTTCTACAACGTGGGTAGGTTCTGTTGTAGAACCCTGGATCAGTTATACTTCTTCTCATGTTCATATTTGACCTGATCTAGACTCAAAAACACCGTGACAATTATTCTATATAAAATGTAAATAAATTTCTATATGAAATGTATGCATCCAACCAGTATGTAAACAAACTGATCAAAGGTAAATCTTTTGTAATTTAGGATAATCTGCCTGCTATCTAATATATCATTATTGCATCGTACTGATTTTTAAGATGAATAATGTTCCTTATCATAGTTCAGTTTCTACTAACATCAAGGTGATTTTAAATTTACAGCTATAAGTGATGCAATAATGAACATAGCAGTGCTCTAATTGACTCTGCTCAATACCCTACCATAATTTGTGACCCAAATGCCTTCTACTAAACTTTATCCATCTATTAGGATTTCATTCTCTTCCTTTTTGATTTCTTGTTCTTGGAATACCTCTGGACCAACTGGATTAAGCATTACCTTGGCTTCGTGGTTTTGATACCAAGCTTTTGAGTATGTGGTCTTTTACTCAAACCATTTGTACTTGACTCAAGCTCCCAAGATGCCAGACTCTCAACCCTCACTAAAGGTCACCCTGAGACCAGAACTCCAAGCTTGTTGTCTCACACCAACTAGAGTTAAAGATGTAAAGTCTCATAGCATATACACATTGAAAACAAGCTTTAATTAGCAGGAACAAAAAAATTGAGAAATTGAGAAAAATCAGAAAAGTGAGAAATTGAGAAAAAGTGAGAAATTAAGGAAAAGTGAGATAGTTTACAGTAAAGGAAGAGCCACAGAGTGAGTTCAATTGAGCCGGGGTTTCTACAAGGGTATAGAAGAAACTGGACAAAGGCTGTACTAATCTCTAATGTGATTTGTTAATTCTCTGGGTTATGGTAGGCCAAGCTAAGGAAGAGCTACACACAACATGTGTGTCCCCCTGGCCTAACCAAGAAGATGATCATGTTCTTCTCATGTGCTGCTCACTCAGGGATAGTTGAAGCTCACCTAGTTCATCTTTGATTCCAGGTTTGTTGTTGACCTTGATGGTCTTTCAACTTTGAATCACTTGGCCAGAATTACTAACCTTGCAATGGTCTAGTTATACTAGATAATAATTGGTTAGTTATGCTAAACTCCCTTTGTCCTCATATTTACAAGGTCACATGGTAGCTCTATTAGAACAAAGAGTTAACTGTGTCACAGACAACAAGATGTAGCTGTAGCCTTTCTTGGTTACCTAATATTTATCTCCTTTATTATAAGATGGTCTGGGATGATCTCCTAGGCAGAATCTTTCTTGGAAATTATCCTTACTTGCAATTTAGTCTATTGCAAGAATATCAGAAAGGACAACCATACCATACCTCAGGGAAATACATAAATAACCACACAGAGAATACTGATAGAAATATAGATGATGTCTCAAGTGAAATTGAGGAACATGCTATTAGTCAAAGAAGAAAATATTATCCTTAGTATGAAGTAACAAAGATTTGGCTCATTTGTACTTGTGTTTCAATGCTTTGAAGATAACAGAAGTTTTGAGTGATTCAGTTGAATATTTTGCTGTGAAAATTTATAAGCCAAGAATTGCAAAAGTGGCTTAGTTCCTCTTCATTGTTTATAACAGGATACAAGCAAAGATGAATTCGTTGAAGGAACAGTTTTTAGGCAAGAGAGAAATTAAAGATTATAAAAAGTCTCAAATTCATACTGTATCAAAAAGAAAAGGTATTTTGAAAACTTTTCTGCCTTTTCTCATTGTGTGTCAACAATATCTGATTAGAAGATAACTTAATTATCCGGTTAAAAGCTAAAATAGAGATGATTATATACTCTTTTCAACAGGGACTAATACAGCAGAAAATAGCATGGAGTGACAGAGGGATGAGGGCATGCGCCATAACATACAGAAGTGACCTCAAAGGTGATCCAGAGTGAACCAGGACTGCTAACCCACCACAGCTCATGCAGTGGCGTCACCCCACCACAAGCCTACAGAGCCGAGCATAGTAATCTTTCTCCACGTTGATTTCAAAAGCCGTGCTACCATCTAGCAGAGACATAAGAGCACCTGGTAAAGTTGAGGGAAATGAAAATTGCTGCAGTAGGTCCTGAGTTCAAGACTACTGTAGAGCTTGATGACAAACCATAATGCCAAATAAGGTTGTTCGGTAATAACCTGTTTGTCTTAATAGGCTGTAGACTCTCCTGGGTCCTATCAACTCTCCCCTGTCACCCATTGCCCCTCTTTGGTAGTGTAATCCTGATACTATATGTACCCTGTCACTGTACTTTGTCTTGCTTTGTTCTTGTGGTGCTTGGATTGAATAAGATAACCCTGTAGAGTCTTATGTACTCTACTCAAGTGCTCTATTACTGAGCTATATTCACCCTACCATCTAGAAACACAAAATTTATTTGAATTTGAAGATTCTTATCTAGACTGGAATTTTGCCTAAGGTTGCAAACATATTTATTCTTTATTCTAATTTATACCTGATTCAGATTATATTTACATGAAACTCTGGTTTTAGAGTTAATAGTGAGGTAAATAAAGATTTTTAGAGTTGTTAGAAAGAAAGGGGTGTATTTTGCATTTGAGAAGGACAGGAACTGGAAAGAGCTAGTTGAAGAATGCTACTAAGTCAGTGCTGTGTTTCCCACCAAATTCATATGCTTAAAGCATAATTAATCTTCACTGTCAGGAGATGAGTTGTTTTTCTTACTACTGTGAAAGGAACCACCAAAGGAAAAGAGAGTTTGCTCAAACGTGTAGTTCAAGCATACAGCCATGTTGGCAGGAAAGGCCCAGTGGTAAGAGCAGGTGTAGCTGTGGCAGCAGAAACCTGTCACTGAGGGTCCCACTATCTGAAGTCAGGAAGTAGAGAGATGTGGATGGGGGTTTTCAGGTGACTTCCCCTTTACTCCTTCTTAGCCTTCCTGAGAGCCCAGACTGGGGGATGGTACCACCCACATTCAGAGTGTATCTTCTACTTAAAGCTGTCTAGAAACACCTAGAAGTACGTCTCTTAGGTGATTCTGTATCTAATCAAGATGATAAGGAGTGATAACTACCATAAGATGGAGACCATTGTACTCTCTGAAAAGAATTCATGACCAGTCACTTTCATTCACTACTGAAAAAATGCCAGCATTTGCCACAAAAACATACCAGAATCTGAAGGTTCTAGAGCAGTTCTTCATTGTGTCTGGGCACAATTTTTTTTTCTTTTTTTTTTATTGATAAAAGAAGAATAAAGAAAAAAAAACAAATTTCCACCTCCTCCCAGCCTCCCCTTTCCCTCCCCCTCCTCCCACTCTTCTCCCCCTCCTCCCACTCTTCTCCCCCTCCTCCCACCCCTCTCCCCTTCCCCCCACTCCTCTCCCCCTCTCTCTCCAGTCCAAAGAGCAGTCAGGGTTCCCTGCCCTGTGGTAAGTCCTAGGTCCTCCCCCCTCCGTCCATATCTAGGAAGGTAAACATCCAAACTGGCTAGGCTCCCACCAAGCCAGCAGATTGCGTAGGATCAAAACTGCGTGCCATTGTCCTTGGCGTCTCATCAGCCCTCATTGTTCGCCATGTTCAGAGAGTCCAGTTTTATCCCATGCTTTTTTTGGTAATAGTCCAGCTGGCCTTGGTGAGCTCCCAGTAGATCAGCTCCACTGTCTCAGTGGGTGGGTGCACCCCTCGTGGTCCCGACTTCTTTGCTCATGTTCTCCCTCCTTCTGCTCCTCATTGGGACCTTGGGAGCTCAGTTCAGTGCTCCAGTGTGGGTCTCTGTCTTTATCTCCATCCATCGCCAGATGAAAGTTCTAAGATGATATGCAAGATATTCGTCAGTATTGCACTAGGATGGGGTCATTTCAGGTTCCCTATCCTCAGCTGCCCAAGGAACTAACTGGGGACCTCAGCTTGGGCTCCTGGGAGCCCCTCTAGGGTCAATTCTCCTGCCCACCCTAAAGTGGGTCCCTTAACTAAGAATTGTGGTTCCGTGCTCCCCTATCCAACCTTCCTTTATCCCGATCCTCCTATTTCCCCAAGTCCCCCCTCCTTCCCTTCTACCTTTTCTTTCCCCATCTCCCCTTACCCCCTTCCCACCCCACCCCCAAGATCCCACTTTTCTCCCCGGCAATTTTGTCTACTTCCCTTATCCAAGAGGATAACGATATGTTTTTCCTTGTGTTCACCTTCTTACTTAGCTTCTTTAGGTTCGCCAATTGTAGATTCTGTGACCCCTATTTATGGCTAGAAACCAATTATGAGTGAGTACATCCCATGTTCTTCTTTTTGGGTCTGGGATACCTCACTCAGGATAGTGTTTTCTATTTCCATCCATTTGCATGCAAAATTCGAGAAGTCATTGTTTTTTACCGCAGCGTAGTACTCTAGTGTGTATATATTCCATACTTTCTTCATCCATTCTTCCATTGAAGGGCATCTAGGTTGTTTCCAGGTTCTGGCTATTACAAATAATACTACTATGAACATAGTTGAACAAATGCTTTTGACATGTGATAGAGCATCTCTTGGGTAAATTCCCAAGAGTGGTATTGCTGGGTCCAGGGGTAGGTTGATCCCGAATTTCCTGAGAAACCGAAACACTGACTTCCACAGTGGTTGCACAAGATTGCATTCCCACCAGCAATGGATGAGGGTACCCCTTCCTCCACAGCCTCTCCAGCAAATGCTATCCTTGGTGTTTTTGACTTTAGCCATTCTGACAGGTGTAAGATGGTATCTCAAAGTTGTTTTGATTTGTATTTCCCTGATTGCTAAGGAAATTGAGCACAACCTTAAGTATCTTTTGGCCATTTGAAGTTCTTCTATTGAGAATTCTCTGTTCAGTTCAGTGCCCCATTTTTTAATTGGGTTAATTAGCATTTTAAAGTCTAGTTTCTTGAGTTCTCTATATATTTTGGAGATCAGACCTTTGTCTGTTGCGGGGTTGGTGAAGATCTTCTCCCAGTCAGTAGGTTGCCTTTGTGTCTTAGTGACAGTGTCCTTTGCTTTACAGAAGCTTCTCAGTTTTAGTAGGTCCCATTTATTCAATGTTGCCCTTAATGCCTGTGCTTCTGGGGTTTTACCTAAAAAGCGATCACCTGTGCCCATCTGTTGTAGGGTATTTCCCACTTTCTCTTCTATCAGGTTCAGTGTTTTCGGGCTGATAATGAGGTCTTTAATCCATTTGGACTTGAGTTTTGTGCACGGTGATAGATATGGGTCTATTTTCATTCTTCTACAGGTTGACATCCAGTTGTGCCAGCACCATTTGTTGAAGATGCTTTCTTTCTTCCATTGTATACTTTTAGCTCCTTTATCGAAAATGAGGTGTTCGTAGGTTTGTGGGGTAAAATCCGGGTCTTCTATACGATTCCATTGGTCGACTTCTCTGTTTTTATGCCAGTACCACCCTGTTTTCATTACTGTAGCTCTGTAATAGAGTTTGAAGTCAGGGATGGTAATGCCTCCAGAAGATCCTTTATTGTATAGGATTGTTTTGGCTATCCTGGGTTTTTTGTTTTTCCATATAAAGTTGATTATTGTCCTCTCCAGATCTGTGAAGAATTTTGATGGGATCTTGATGGGGATTGCATTGAATCTATAAATTGCCTTTGGTAGAATTGCCATTTTTACTATGTTGATCCTCCCAATCCAAGAGCAAGGGATGTCCATCCATTTTTTGGTATCCTCATCAATTTCTTTCTTCAATGCCTTAAAGTTCTTGTCAAATAGATCTTTCACTTCCTTGGTTAGATTTACCCCAAGATATTTTATGCTGTTTGTGGCTATCGTGAATGGAGAAGCTTCTCTGATTTCCCTCTCTGCTTCCATATCCTTTGTGTATAAGAGGGCGACTGATTTTTTGGAGTTGATCTTGTATCCTGCCACATTACTAAAGCTGTTTATCAGCTGTAAAAGTTCTTTGGTGGAGTTTTGGGGGTCGCTTATGTACACTATCATATCATCTGCGAATAACGAAAGTTTAACTTCTTCCTTTCCAATTCGAATCCCCTTGATCCCATTATGTTGTCTTATTGCTATTGCTAGAACTTCCAGCACTATATTGAAGAGGTATGGTGAGAGTGGACAGCCTTGTCGTGTTCCTGAGTTTAATGGGATGGCTTTGAGTTTCTCTCCGTTTAATTTGATGTTAGCTGTCGGCTTGCTGTATATAGCTTTTATTATATTTAGGTATGACCCTTGTATCCCTAATCTCTCCAAGACTTTTAACATAAATGGATGTTGAATTTTGTCGAATGCTTTTTCAGCATCTAATGAAATGATCATATGGTTTTTTTCTTTCAGTTTATTTATATGCTGGATTACATTGATAGATTTTCGTATGTTGAACCAGCCCTGCATCTCAGGAATGAAGCCTACTTAATCATAGTGGATAATTTTTCAGATGTGTTCTTGGATTCGGTTTGCCAGTATTTTGTTGAGGATTTTTGCATCGATATTCATGAGTGAGATCGGCCTGTAATTCTCTTTCCTGGTTGAGTCTTTGTGTGGTTTTGGTATCAGAGTAACTGTAGCTTCATAAAAGGAATTTGGTAATGACCCTTCTGTTTCTATATTGTGAAATACATTAAGGAGTATAGGTATTAGGTCTTCTTGGAAGTTCTGGTAGAATTCCGCATTGAAACCATCTGGTCCTGGGCTTTTTTTGGAAGGGAGGTTTTTGATAACCTCTTCTAATTCTTCGCGACTAACAGGTCTATTTAAATTGTTCACCTGGTCCTGATTTAACTTTGGTAAATGATATTTATCTAAGAAAGTATCCATTTCCTTTACATTTTCCAGTTTTGTGGCATATAGGCTTTTGTAGTAAGATCTAATGATTCTCTGAATTTCCTCTGTGTCTGTGGTTATGTCCCCCTTTTCATTTCTGATCTTATTAATTTGCAAATTCTCTCTCTGCCGTTTGATTAGTTTGGATAGGGGTTTGTCAATCTTGTTGATTTTCTCCAGGAACCAGCTTTTTGTTTCATTGATTCTTTGGATTGTTCTCTGTGTTTCTATTTTATTGATTTCAGCCCTCAGTTTGATTATTTCCAGTCTCCTACTCCTCCTAGGTGAGTCTGCTTCTTTTTTTTTCTAGAGCTTTCAGGTGGGCTGTTAAGTCTCCAATGTGAGCTTTCTCTGTTTTCTTTAAGTGGGCACTTAGTGCTATGAACTTTCCTCTTAGGACTGCGTTCATAGTGTCCCATAAGTTTGAGTATGTTGTTTCTTTATTTTCATTGAATTCCAGGAAGACTTTAATTTCTTTCTTTATTTCTTCCTTAATCCAGGTATGGTTCAGTAGTTGGCTGTTCAGTTTCCATGACTTTGTGGGCTTTCCGGGGGTAGCCTTGTTGTTGAATTCTAACTTTAATCCATGGTGATCTGATAAGACACAGGTGGTTAGTAATACTTTTTTGTAACTGTGGATGTTTGCTTTGTTACCGACTATGTGGTCGATTTTCGAGAAGGTTCCATGAGCTGCAGAGAAGAAGGTGTATTCTTTCCTATTTGGGTGGAATGTTCTATAGATGTCTGTTAAGCCCATTTGTTTCATTACCTCCATTAATTGTCTTATTTCTCTGTTAGGTTTCTGTCTGATTGACCTGTCCATTGGTGAGAGAGGAGTGTTGAAGTCTCCTACTATTAGTGTGTGCGGTTTGATGGCTGCCTTGAATTTTAGCAATGTTTCTTTTATGTACGTGGGTGCTTTTATATTAGGGGCATAGATGTTCAGGATTGAGACTTCATCCTGATGAACTGTTCCTGTTATGAATATAAAATGCCCCTCTCCATCTCTTCTGATTGATTTGTTAGAGATTAGTATGGCCACACCTGCTTGTTTCTTAGGTCCATTTGCTTGATAGGCCTTTTCCCAACCCTTTACTCTGAGTAGGTGCCTGTCTTTGTGGTTGAGGTGTGTTTCTTGTAAACAGCAGAATGTTGGATCCTGTTTTCTTATCCAATCTCTTAGCCTGTGCCTTTTTATAGGTGAGTTGAGACCATTGACATTAAGTGATATTAATGACCAGTGGTTGTTAACTCCGGTCATTTTTTTTTTAGTCGTAGAGTTTGTGTGTATCCCTTCTTTGGTTTGTGTTGATGAAGGGTCTCTAGATGCCTGAGTTATTGTGGTCATTGTTGGACTCCTTGGTTAGTGATTTTCCTTCTATTACTTTCTGTAAGGCTGGATTTGTGGCTGCATATTGTTTGAATTTGTTTTTATCCTGGAAAATTTTATTTTCTCCATTTATAGTGAATGAAAGCTTGGCTGGGTATAGTAATCTGGGTTTGCATCCATGGTCTCTCAGTTTCTGCAGTACATCTATCCAGGACCTTCTGGCTTTCATGGTTTCCATGGAAAAGTCAGGTGTAAGTCTGATAGGTTTACCTTTGTAAGTAATTTGGCCTTTTTCCTTTGCCGCTCTTAATATTTTTTCCTTATTCTGAATGCTTTGTGTTTTGATAATTATATGGCGAGGGGATGTTTTTTTTTGATCCAGCCTATTCGGTGTTCTGTATGCTTCTTGCACCTTCATAGGTATATCTTTCTTTAGGTTGGGAAAGTTTTCTCCTATAATTTTATTAAATATATTTTCTGGACCATTGAGCTGCACTTCTTCTCCTTCTTCTACTCCTATTATTCTTAGGTTTGGTCTTTTTATTGTGTCCCACATTTCCTGAATGTTTTGTGATGAGAGTTTGTTGGACTTGCTGTTTTCTTTGATCATAGTGTTTATTTTCTCTATGGTATCTTCAGAATCTGAGAGTCTTCTATCTCTTGTATTCTGCTGGTTATGCTTGTTTCTGTAGTCTCTATTCGTTTACCTAGATTTTCCATGTCCAGCCGGCCCTCTGTTTGTGTTTTCTTCTTTGCCTCCATTTCAGTTTTCAAGTCTTGAACTGTTTCCATTATCTGTTTGATTGTTTTTCCTTGGTTTTCTAGGGTATCATTCACTGATTTATTCAATTCTTCAAACTTTCTGTTATATTTCTCATCCATTTCTATAAGGGCGTTTTTTACATGCTGTTTAAGGGCGTCAATCACTTTCATGAAGTCAATCTTTTCTCCTTCTTGATTAAGGTGTTCATGTCCTTCCGTTGTGAGGTCGCTGGTTTCTGGTGGCTTCATGTTGCTTTTCAGTTTGTTGGGCGAATTCTTGCGTTGGCGTCTGCCCATCTCTTCTTCCAAATACTCCCTTATGGATCTTCTTTTACCAGATCAGGTCTCCTTGCCTACCCAACGCGGCCTCCCCAATGTTGGCTCTCCTGGCACCAAGGGATCAGGTCTCTGTGCCCAACCCTGGCTCGTCCCAACGCTGATTCTCCCCAATGCTGGTTCTCCTGGGGCCGAGAGATAAGGCCTCCATGCTGGTTGGGCAGCTTGCAAACAAAGCGCCTACCCTGCTGGGTGCAGGCAGGCCACAGAAACAAAGGAACTGCAGCCCGCCTGGATGCAAAAGAGGGGGGGGGGCGAAGTGGGGGGGCTCTGGACGGAAGCTGGGTGTGCCAGGAAGAAAGAGGCAGTACCCAGGGAATAGAGGTCCTGCAGAGAGCCCAAGAAAGACAGGAGGCCAAGGGACCCCCGAGATCCCCGTCCCTGGCTGGCGCCGCGGGCCAGATACTCACCTCAATGCTGGTTCTCCTAGGGCCGAGAGATCAGGCCTCCATGCTGGTTGGGCAGCTCGCAAACAAAGCGCCTACCCTCCTTGGTGCAGGCAGGCCACAGAAACAAAGGAACTGCAGCCCGCCCGGGCGCCCCGAGGACTGGGACCCAGCTCCCAATGCCACGCGCCAAAAGAGGGCGGGGGGCCCAAGTGGGGAGGGCTCTGGACGGAAGCTGGGTGGGCCAGGAAGAAAGAGGCAGTAACCAGGGAATAGAGGTCCTGCAGAGAGCCCAAGAAAGACAGGAGGCCAGGGGACCCCCGAGATCCCCGTCCCTGGCTGGCGCCGCGGGCCAGAAACTCACCCCAATGCTGGTTCTCCTGGGGCCGAGAGATCAGGCCTCCGTGCTGGTTGGGCAGCTCGCAAACAAAGCGCCTACCCTCCTTGGTGCAGGCAGGCCACAGAAACAAAGGAACTGCAGGCCGCCCGGGCGCCCCGAGGACTGGGCTCTGGGCACAATTTTTACAGTCACGATGTCTAGAGGAGCAGAAAAAATAGAACAGCGACAAAGCAAGCAGGAGAGGACAATCTCAGGAGGTCTGCAGCATTGTAATTCACACAGGAAGCATTGGAAGCATCTAGAATATATCCATTCATGGGAGAGTAAACAGTGGTCCTACGATAGAAGAGTAATTGAGCAGAAAAATAGAAATTGTAAAACAGAACTAAATAATCCAGAGTTTCAGATTTGCAAGATGAAAAGGCGTCTGGAGAATAGAGCAGCCTGTGTGATGAGAGCCAAGGAAGAGGGCAGAGGGCAGAGGGCAGAGGGCAAGGAGGGGGCAAGGGGAAATTCTGTCATAAGCAGAAGAGTGAGTAAGTAGGGAATAACATGGAAGATGGGTTGGGGGACATTTGTAACACACTGTGAGTACCCGAGTATGGGGAAGTATGGCGTCAGTTTGCAGGGTGGCGTGGAGACGAGTGTGGTGCTCAGTCTAATATTGTATTGAGTGGATGTGAAGGAAGCATGTTTCCTTGTCTTGTTTTTGCACCTTTGGATCTACCATGGCTTTACTATGCAGGGAAGGATAGAGTCACTCTCATATTGGTGGATTCTACAGCATGCTTGGGATGGCATAAGTTTTTGTATTTCACTTGTTTGAATACCTAGCTGTATTACATTACACGATATCACCTTTCACAAGTTGCTACCTTCTCTTATCTTGACTTCTTATCTTAAAATAGAGATGATAATAATAATAATATTTAATTCAAAGTCTGTTCATATCTCAAAGTAATATATGCTAATAAGCATTCAGGATAGCATGTAGCACAAATAAATACAATATAAATGCTGTTAAAATATATTTGCATATATATATTATTTTAAAAGTATTTTTAACAAATAAGAGAGATTTTTGCCAATATAGAATGCAGATAATATCTACCCGCATTTTGTTATCAAAGTTATAAAGTCGGGATGATATTTTAAGTTTTAACAATAAAAGGGGTGCATTTTTTTCTCTGCATATTTACAGGCAACTCTTTTAAGAGATAAGATTAAGAGATATGAAATGGCCATTCTGTAAATTATATGGCTTATGTGTTGAGTTTATCCTCTACCTCATGTCCTAGAAGGATGATTGTCTTGTTCAGGCCAGATACATATTTGATTCAGTTTGATGTGTGCTATTTTACCATATGATAACAATTAGGAACCACACACTGGCACTGTGCTGAACCTTCCTTGTTAGGGTGTTCGTGAGCACTATCAGGTATCAGACACAATAAGGTGACTAAAATACAGTCTTTTTTCCAGAGGAATTCATAAGCCTGTGCATCTGGATTTCTTAAATGTCTGCACGTTACAGAAGTTTTAGGAGTCCTTTAATTTTATGCAATTGGTTTTTTCAATGACAGAGGGATAATAAAAGTTTAAATTATAAATAAAACATACTCCCAATGAGCTCACGTATGTAATAGCACACTGATAAATTATCAACCAGTGATTGAGGAACCAAAGAATGTCGGGTTTGCCCTAGGACAAAAGCCAGCTTTAAGGAAATTCCATCTTGGTGAGTGATTCTGTGACCAGAGTGAATTCTTGACTAGTGTCGCCACTGGGCACGGACAGCTTGGCTCACAGCCTAATGTGGGTGCCCTCAGGGTGTTCCATTCTGTCACTGGTCTGCGCTAGAAGAGTAGAAACATCTATGATTCCATATTTCTTATGTATTTTGCATCTTTCCTAGCTTGATATTTTACAGAACTTCAGTAGGAGCTCTACCCATTATGGCATTCCCTGATGAGCAAAGGCAGATTTCACACATGCTACAATGAGGGGTGTTTCCCTCATTGAGTTATTACCAAGGAAGAACCCCCATCCCACCAAGTGACAGTCACACAGTCCCTGCTGAGCTTGCAGCACAAGGGAAATAGAAATCTCTGCTGTGTGAGCCTCTGAGATTTAGGTCACTTCAGTCTATACAGCATAATCTTAGCTCTAACCACACCCCGGGGAACTCCAGCTCAACTCCCACTGCTTCCCCAAACAGCAAAACAGGCTCCAAATACCCAGTTCTTTTATTCGGACAGACTGCCACACTGCTGCTGCTTCCAGTGCACAGTGGAACTTTATTTCAGAACAGAAAGACAACATTGTAGAGCAAATCCATGAAATGCTGAGAGAATGAATTCCTTCTGTGATTTCTAAAGGCCATGTGTATTAACTGCTAGAGTCCAGATGACAGATGAGAAATACAACCAAACATCTACATGTTCACAAATAAAAGCCGAATGCTTGGCCTCCTACTGAACGCCTAGCTGACTCCAGGATTTCTAAGTTTCATTGGCTGTTTGTCATCATCCACGAATGAGCCTGGATAAGGATGGAATCTGAACCCAGGCATCTCTCCTTGGTGAAGCCAAGGAAAGAAAGGTATCAGCAGAATAGGTATTTTGCTATTAATGCTTTGTAGTCAGAGAGGCAGATTCCATATCTCCAAGACAGCCTTTTCAATGGAGCTGTAGTTCTTTGTCAAGGGCTGAGGCCAGCAGAGTGTCAGTTCCCATCCACCGATGTTGTCTTTGTTCAGGTCTTATTTAGGCAGCATGTTGATAAGACTTCATGGATGTAGTTTCTCTGAATTTTTTATAGGAGACATAATCTCATTAAAGGATTCCAAGACCAGGAGAAAACAATCTTCTCCAGGGAAGATAGCCCTCCCAGTTGGTTACCAAGTGGTCAGCCCTGAAGTCATATAGAACTCAGTGGGTTAACTTACATATTTATGAATGTGTGTATGTATGCGCATATATAAAACAACAACTAAAGAAGATGAGGCCTTGAATCTGAGAGAGAGCAAACAGTCTGGTAACATTAGGGAAGGTTTGGAGTGAGGAAGGGGAAGGACGAAACATATAATTATCTAAAAAAAATTACAAATATCAACTGTTAGTAGTGGAGAGATGACATAGCTGCTAAGAGCATGTGTTGCTTTTCTCTTAGGGGACCTGGGTTTGATTCCCAGCACCCACATGATGGTTCACAACCTTCTGCAACTGCAGCTACAGAGGATCCAACACACTCTTCTGACCTCCATGGGCACATACGTACCTGAGGTACACACACACACAGGCAGGCAAATCATTCATACACCTGATGTCATAAAATAAAATATTTAAATCAACTCTTAGAAACAAGTCATCTTCATTTTTAAAATAAAAATATTCTCTTAAAATGAAAATATGGCTGAGAGCAATCACAATACTTTGCATTATTTATGGGATTGGGACAAATAACTCAAAACTCAACCAACGTATGTGACTTCAAACTGAAAAGTCAACTTCATATTTTCTTTTTGACCTTCCCCCTCCCCAGTCTCTTAACCTTCTTTATGTGTTTATTTTAACTTTCTTTTCTTCTTCCAAAGCACAGGAAGGAAGTTCTCCTGAAACTCTGTATTGGAATAAATACAAGTGAGGAGAAATTTCCCTAAGGAGAGACAATTAGTCGTCACGGAGGGACTACACTAAAGGTCCTCATGCCCAGGACATCCTCCCAAAGGGAACTTACTACGCTGACGAGCCAGGGGATTTCCTGATGAACCTAAGCTCAGGAGTAAAAGCGCTGGTGTCCCCGTGTGTGGCTCCTTTCCCTCACGTCTTCTGGGGTACTCCAACCCCACCCTATAAACTACTGTTCTCATAGTCTGGGGAAGTATTTAATTGTTTACGCTCTGGTCTACGTCCTGATTTCACCCTATGCATGTTATGAAATTAATGTACGTTTTTCCTGTCTGTTGTCAGTTGGTTACAGTGGAGCCTTCAGAGAGGGAAGGGGAAGATTGGCTTAGTCTCTCTATTATTACATACTTGAACACTGCTAAAGAAAGAGTGTTCAGGTGTTTCAGAGCCACATTTGAAGAGGGGAGCGGCAGTACCCCAGAGTGGGAAAGAGCTCCTCTTTGAAGTAACAGAGAGACCTCCCAAAGCGCTTTTTTCTTCTTGCAAATGAAAATGCATTTCTGTTTCTTAAAGTGGAATTGTCATTAAAAGTAAATGAGAGGATTCTAAAACGCGTGACACACACACCACCACCATCGATGTTTGTGTATGATCAAAGAGTCTCTATTCATTCCATAAATATTAAAATAATCAATATGACTTTGGGGAGAAGGCACTGATTTTTACCTTTTGTACGTGGCCCACTTTTCATATCCAATAATGCTTGGTGCTTCCAAATAACGGCTGCTTTTGAGATTGGGTCTTATATAATGCAGGCAGGCATCAAACTCATTATATGGCCAAGGAGGACTTTGAACTTTGGATCTCCCTGCCTATACCTCCTGAATGCTGGAGTTACAGGTATGCATGACTACACTGGTTATGTGGTCTTGGGGATCCAAATGAGGGTTTTATGCATGCTGGGCAAGCACTCTATCAACTGAGTTACATCCTCAGCCCAATTCTTACTTCTTAATGTTCTTTTTCTATACATTGATAAACGGATGTATTGGATGCTGGATCCGCTTCTCTCTGAAGTTGGGGTACCATGCTGCTTCCTTTCGGTCTGGTGTCTTCCTGAGGTCATCTACCTTTTTTTTTTTCTGGGAAATGTTACAGCTTCATTGCTGTTGGCCTCACAAAAGACTTCAAGGTCATGCACAACGTCCTCTGGAATCAAGTAGAGGAAGCCCAATTTCCTGCTAAAATCAGTGGTTTCTGGTACAAAAGGTCAGTAGAGCTCTAACCTCTTATGTGGCTTTGGAGCTCATAGAGGGAACTGGGCCAAGCAGACATGGGTGTGGGGCAGGAATGGCCTCTAGCTGGTGACAATGATGGCTTACAGCTCACAGATTTTTATCTCATGGAAGCACAAGGAGTTTCAAATCTCTACACACCCATGAACTGCCTCACAGCTAATTAAAGCACAAAACCGCATCATGGCTCCTGTTGTTTCTATTATGGTTTAGAAAGAATATTTAACAGACAAGTGAAAAAGGATGGATGGATTGGTGGGTGGGTGGATGGATGGATGGGTGGATGGGTGGATGGATGGATGGGTGGGTGGATGGATGGATGGATGGATGGATGGATGGATGGGTGGATGGATGGGTGGATGGGTGGATGGATGGGTGGATGGATGGATGGGTGGATGGATGGGTGGATGGATGGGTGGATGGATGGATGGGTGGATTGATGGATGGGTGGATGGGTGGATGGATGGGTGGATGGGTAGATGGATGGATGGGTGAATGGATGGGTGGATGGGTGGATGGATGGATGGGTGGATGGATGGGTGGATGGATGGATGGATGGGTGTGTGGATGGATGGATGGATGGGTGGGTGGATGGATGGGTGGTAGATGGATGGGTGAGTGTGTGGATGGATGGATGGGTGGTGGATGGATGGGTGAGTGTGTGGATGGATGGATGGGTGGGTGGATGGGTGGGTGGTGGATGGATGGGTGGGTGGGTTGGTTGATGGATGGATGGGTGGGTGGATGGGTGGGTGGTGGATGGATGGGTGGGTGGGTTGGTTGATGGATGGATGGGTGGGTGGATGGGTGGGTGGTGGATGGATGGGTGAGTGTGTGGATGGATGGATGGGTGGATGGATGGATGGGTGGATGGATGGGTGGTGGATGGATGGGTGAGTGTGTGGATGGATGGATGGGTGGGTGGATGGGTGGGTGGTGGATGGATGGATGGGTGGGTTGATGGATGGATGGATGGGTGGGTGGATGGATGGATTGGTGGGTGGGTGGATGGATGGGTGGGTGGGTGGGTGGATGGATGGATGGGTGGGTGGGTAGGTGGATGGATGGATGCGTGGGTTGGTTGGTTGATGGATGGGTGGATGGTGGATGGATGAGTGGGTGGATGGATGGATGGATTGGTGGGTGGGTGGATGGATGGATGGGTGGATGGATGGATGGGTGGGTGGATGGGTGAGTGTGTGGATGGATGGGTGGGTGGGTGGATGGGTGGGTGGTGGATGGATGGGTGAGTGTGTGGATGGATGGGTGGGTGGGTGGATGGGTGAGTGTGTGGATGGATGGGTGGGTGAGTGGGTGGATGGATGGGTGGGTGGGTGGATGGGTGAGTGTGTGGATGGATGGGTGGGTGAGTGGGTAGATAGATGGATGGACGGGTGGATGGGTGGATGAATGGATGGGTGGATGGGTAGATGGATGGATGGGTGGATGGGTGGGTGGGTGGATGAGTGTGTGGATGGATGGATGGATGGATGGGTGAGTGTGTGGGTGTGTGGATGCATGGATGAATGGGTGGGTGGGCAGATAGATGGAGATATCATTTCAACACACTTGGTTCTTAAGCACATTTCTGTGTTTGGCACCCCTTCCTTCCAGTCATTGACAGTGGAGTTTCAGAATGACAGCTTTGCATTGCTCAGAAAAGTTAAGCCTGGAAACTCTTGACGACTCTTCCTCCCTTTCTTACCCCTGTGCTTATTATTGCTGCTGGTTTTTCTTTTTAAGCAAATCAAGTGGCTGATGACTGAGGTGAGTTGGTAATAAACAGGTTATTAATTATTTTGTTTGATTTTATAGTTATAAGGCCTACCTGAGTTGTGATTATCCTGTCCTGCCATTTCTGGTCTCTGATCCTCAGTGGTGCCATCATGTGAGTTGGGAGATGCATCCCTCTGAACTTCATGACTCCTTCCTTGTCTAACTCAGTGTGCCCAAACTACAGTGCACAATGACTCTGACCACTTCTTACATGGGCACGTACGTTTGGCAGCTTGAAGGCGGTAATGCATGCCCCTCGGGCAGAGCAGACTAGTTTGCCACTTGCTGCCAAAACAGCAGACTCCCAAAGCTGCACTGATATTTGTTGTTATGTAGATTCAAAATGGCCTGTTTCTGACTCGGTGTCTCATGTTGTTTTCTGCTAGGCATCCAGGAGGTTGTTACAGGTTGATTCTATAATTTATAAGTAGGAGAAAAATCAAATAACTTGACAACCTTAACTAGCAGGGATGCTTTTATATAAATATTTTCGTGCTCTCCCCAAGCCCCCAAAGGTCTTAAGCTCACCGAACTCCAGTCCAAGGCCTTTCTTTGCATTCTCTTTGGTGCGTATAGATATTCTATAGTTGTTCACGGGTCCTGATGATGGAACCAGCTTATTCCACAATATCGTGAAAATTCAATATCAAGATAAGAAAGTCATGTGGGAGCCTGCAGATCCATCACAGACACCATTCCTTGCTCCCTAATTCACACCAGCTTGTAAAATTGATATTATATTGAAGAGAGATTTTTCTGCAGACGCCAGATGTAATGAATTAGATTATAATAAGTAGATGTTGAGAATACTGCAGACATTGTTGATCCACCCATCTGTCGCCATCCTGTGACAATGATCTTCAGACGGAACAATCATTTGCAGGAATGGAGCAAACCTCAATTTGGAGAAAAAATAAATGGCTCCAATTTTGTTATCCCGTGAGAACACAATAGCAAATCCCTCTCTCCCTTTACCACTTACGAAGAACAAACAACTTTCATTGAATTGACAACCATCCTACAGATTTTAAAGGAGCTAAACAGCTACAAAACTTGTCTGGGTAATTCCTTTTTGAGGGAAAAATCACATTTATTTCTCCACCAAATAAAAATGTGAGGAATGTCTTTCTCATTGAAACAAACAAACTTATAATGATAAATGATGAGTTTACAAACATGTACTGATTGTACTCATTGCCATGACTACCTAATACTGGCAGCATCATTCATCAAGGGGCCCTTGGCTCTGACATCCATCCTCACCCCACTGGTACCAAGCTTGTGCTTCCTATTTTCTAGAAGTTGGTACAGTGTGGCAGGGATAGCGTGGAGCTCTTCTGATGGATGACTATGAATAACTCAACAATATGTAGAGCTTTCCCATAGGTGCACCTGGAGGAATCTAGGACATTTCTACCCACTTGCCTTCTTCATTTGGGGGAAAACCTGTATCATGATTCAATACCTCTGCTAGCTTTTCCCAGCCCATCCCTGTTTTCTCTTACTTCCATTAGCCTTAATAAATGGCCAGCTTAAAGTTAAGTCCTTTTTTTGCCTTCTTTTTACAAAACTGTAGCATGAATAATAAAAACCCAGAGACAGATGTAGGGGTTGAAGCTGAAGACCAGAGAAGCAGTGCAGTAAGACACTAGAGAGACCTTTGCTTCTACCAATGCTCAGACCAAAGGGGTGATCCTCAGACTTCCTAGACTGTACTGGGTTTCCACCAAACCCAGATTCCACACCGCAGTGAGCTCCTGTCTCTTCCCCTTTACATTTCTTTCTCCACCCAGCCGTATCACTCCTGTGTCTGCCTCTCTAGTGCTGGGATTACAGGTGTATGCTCCCAAACACTGTCATTAAAAGTGTGAGCCACCACCACCTGGATCTGTTTATAAATCTTATGCTAATTCATAAAATTCACAATTTAATAAAACTCAGCATGCCATTGTAGTAGAATTTCATCGTAGACTCCATTTGTGTGATAAATATTATAACAGTTTTAGCCTTTTTTGAAGTCTTGGTCTCCTATCAGTTTGTCTCTTTCCTTACAGAGGTACCATCCCCCTTTCTTCCTTTTCTTTACTCTTTATTTTATTTTATTTTTTTATAGTTTTTATTGATATGTGTTTTCTACTCTTTAAAAATTGTGTGTGTTTGTGTGTGTGTGCATGCGTGTGGTTTGAATGAGAATGGCCCATATGTTTGAATAGACTCATATGTTTGAATAGACTCATATGTTTGAATAGACTTATATGTTTGAATACTTTCTCCCCAGTTGGTAGAACTGCACAGGAAGGATTGGTAGGCTGTTGAAAGAGGTAGGGGAGCTTTGAAGTTTCAAAGGCTCACACAATTCTCAATGTGCCTCTCTGTGCTCAAGATGTGAGGTCTCTGCTGCTCCTCTTCACTATGCCTTTGCTCCACCATCATGGACTCTAATCCTCTGAAATAAAAGATCATTTATGATTTCTTTTATAAGTTGCCTTGAACATGTTGTTTTATCACAACAGAAAAAGTAACTAAAACACTCTGTGTGTGTTTGTGTGTTTTTGTGGTGTGTGTGTGTGCATATATTCTCAGAGAGGTTCTCAGGCATCCTGCTTGTAGAGGTTTGAGTAAGAACAGCCCCCCACAGGTTCATAGATTTGAATACTTGATCGCCAGGGAATAGCACTGTTTGAAAGGCCAAAGAGGTGTGATCCTGTTGGAGGAGTGTCACTAGGAGTTGGCGTTGAGGTTTCCAAAGCTCAGCCCCAGTTAAACGTTTTCCTTTATAAGAGTTGCGGTAGTCATGGTGTCTCTCCGCAGCAATAGAACACTAAGTCACTGCTCTATCTCTGTCTGTTTTATTCCTTAGAGAAGGGACCTCTTTCGGGAGCATAGAGCTAGGCTTGCAGCAATCTCCTGCCTCTCCTCCACAGTGTTTGGGTTACAGAAGCCTGTAAGGCCATGCTAAGCTTTTTGGTGTGGTCCTAAGAATTTGGGCTTAGTTCTCCACGTGCTCTTACCCATGTGCCTCCAGTTTACTATAAGATATTTTTGTACTAGACTCTTCTTATGCGTAGATTGTGTTTTTTTTTATTATATAGGTCTCTTTTCCTTCAAAGAAAGAAAGAAGGACATAATTCAAGGCATGCACTCAGTATTTGGTCAGTGAACTTAATGTCAACTATTTCTTCCACTGCATAAATGGGGAAACATTTGGAAGTTTGGAAATTTGCAACACATCAAACTCAGAGATCCACCTATCTTTGCCTCCTGAGTTCTGAGATTAGAGACGTGTACCGTTATATCTGGCCCTGTGTGTTTTTTTTGGGGGGGTTGGCTTATGTTTTTCTTTCTGATATTGTGGAAACTAGGGTTCTTTTTGGATGTTCTTAATCTCATGAATAAAAAAAATAAGTAATAAGTCAAATATGTCAAATGCTAGCTCAAAAACAATTCTATTGGGTTTAAGAGAAAGATAGCAGAGCAAGAAAGCTGTCCCAAGGAGACTGGAGAAAGAGAAGAGGAAATGCCCTGATGCTTAAGCATGCATAAAGATCAGGTGGACGGAAGACAAGCAGCCACACAGCGGGAGGGGAGAGAATTAGTGAAGAATCCCACAGTGTTGGGGAAAGCAGACTTGGAATTAGTATTGACCAGGGACCTAAGAAGTTGATGGCTATGTCCCTACAATATTGGTTCCCAACCTGTTGGTAGTGACCCCTTTGGGGGTTAAATAGCCCTTTTACAAAGGTTGCATATCAGATATCCTGCCTATCAGATCTTTACATCACAATTCATAAAAGTAGCAAAATTGCAGTTATGAAGCAACAGTGAAAGTAGTTTTCTGGTTGGGGTCACCGCAACATGAGGAACTGTACTGTAGTAAAGGGTCTCAGCATTAGGAAGGTGGGGAGCCACTGCCCTACACGCTACTGTGGGGGGGGGGGATTCTTGGAAGGAAGACCCGCAGTATCTCATGAGAGAGCTAGCTGTTCCTCCTGTCTCCTCAGCAGATGTGAAGCGTGCCTGCCTCACTCCAGGTGCTCCTGTTCCCCTCAAAGGCGGTCCTTTGCCCAGGTGATTGACCTGTCTGACTGAGTGTTAAAGCACAAAGTCTGTTCTCATGCCTAGGAAGAGATTTCCCTTCAAAGCCTTTACTCCCGTAAAGAGCCCGAATAAAATTCACTGGTTTACCAAATTGAACTTTGGTGTGTAAGAAACATTAATTAGTCTTTTCTGCCAAACACTTCCTCACTGCACACACAATTTGAAAGATGCTTATGAAAATCATTTTTATCTCCAGCACCTTGGAAAACCTTTAATCCCCATGTTAAAACCTGTGTTTACACAAAGGGCCTGCTGCTAGGATCTCTTTCTTCTTTTCCTGTGCACAGAGTCTTTTTTTTTTTAATAGCCCTTCACAAAGGACTATGAGGTCCGACCCCTGCCGATGAGAAAAAGACACCCTCAGTACCGAGCGAGAATACCAGTCAGCTACAATTCCTGCCCCACTGCGCATGCTCTTTTGCTTTTGTGAGCCGTGCACCGTCTTGATCAAGAGCGAAGTTTTGCCTCGTCAAGACACTTAAGCTTTGTTTGTCTTGTCCTTTGGGTGACCCCAAGATTGCTTCTAACAGACAGAATCATTTAGTCTTTTCTATCTGAGGTGAATAGAATCAGACTCCGCAGGAAAAGCCATAAAGCCGAGGCAGCAACACCACGAATTTTCCCTTGGGTGCCTTCTGACATACACGCAACTTCACACACTATCTCCTCTGTAAGATGTTGCAGCGTTTTCTGCATCGCCTCAGCATAGCTCCCCTCACCCTGGACCTGCTCTGCAAGCATGATTTGTGCTTGCTCGTTAGACCTCAGCGTCCCGGTGCTCTAGCTTGCTTCCTTGCTCTTAGCAGTTTTCTGTCATAGGAATGAGAAAGAGAATTAATGTCTGAGATTCCTTGCAGTTAAAAAAAAAATCAAGCCTTTACCTGTCATGCTAACATCTATATAGAAGGAAATTTTTACCATTGCTCTCAGAAAGCTTAGCTCTGCATTCAACTTAATTAATGGCAGTAGAGTATGGAAAGAGAGTACATACCGTTAGCTCAGTGGAATCGGTCCCTAAGGGAGAGGAGTGGGTGGGGTGGAAGTAAATGAATGAGATAAATGTTAAAGGAGATAAAATGGACCTTGTCCTGATTGTTGGGGGTGGTGGAAGGTTGGTTTGTTTGTTCGTTGGTAATTTGACATAATTTGAGTTAATCTGGGAAGATGAACGTCAGTGGAGAAAATACCTCCATCAGATTGCCTGCAGGCAAATACATCCTTGATTAGTAACTGATGTGAGAGGACCTGACTCAGTGTGGATGCTGCAACCCCTGAGCAGGTAGTGCAGGGGGTCGTAAGAAAGCAAATGAGCAGACTAGGAGGAATAAGCCAGTGAGCAGCTTTCTTCCATGGCCTCTACTTCCTCTGGGTACCCAGACTTCCCTCAGTGATGGGGTGTGGCCTGAGAGTTGTAAGCCGAAGTAAACCCTTTCCTTTCCACATTGCTTTCAGTCATGGCATTTATCACAGCAACATAAACCCTAACTAGAACAAGTCTACAGAAAAGACAATGGTTCCAGACCTCTTGGTGTCGTGCTTAATTTTCTGCCTCTTCTTTTCTGGTGTGAGCTTCATCTTCCCAGCTAATAAGACTTTAGCGGAAGGACTGGAGGCATTTGTGATCCGTTTTGGCACATGCTATCACTGGGTGGATAAATGATGGTCCTGAGAAAGCGTCTCCTTGGTCTTCAGTAGGAAGAGTCAGCTACTTCTTGGTTCTGAAAGAGCTTCCTAATTTCCTGTAGTCCAACGTGCTCAGCATGTGGAAGCATCAAACTTGGAGATGCCCTGGTATCTACTATGCTGTCCCGTGAAGAGACTGCTGCTGTCGCTTTGGCCTGCAGTCACTGACTTTTGTTCAGGTGTCCTGTAGATCCAGAGCAGGTAAATGGATCTTCTTGCCTGGAATTTTATCACAAAACTTAACTCTCTGACTCTTTAAAAGAATCACACAAAAAATACTGGTGTTCTCTTAAAGCACCATGCGATGACTTCCTGTAAGAGACTTAGCTCTGTTGAGTTGTCAGCTACCAGGGAATTATTTAAACTGATGAATTTTCCAGATGATGGTAAAGTTGTACATTTTAGTAAGAAACCCACAGCCGTGTAGGTGTGGGCCCAACCTATTCCTTCTCTAGTTCTACTAATGCAATAACTCTCTGCTGAATGTATAAAATTTTGTTAGATATAATTGGCATGTTGTGAGCCTGGTTTTGAAGTCACTGTAACAATGAACCCTATGCTCTCAGTGTGATTTCCCAATGTTTCACATAAGGATTTTGGTAGATCCCCTTGCCTTGTGGGTGGGGAGGCTCTGCAAGTGTTTCTGAGGGTTGTCTTTGGAGCCTCTGACTGTGGAGGTAACCATCTCCTTTGCACCAGGACACTCTCAGCATTTGGCTCACTCAGGCAGAGAGCTGGGAAGCATGCTGCGTGTGCCTCTGCCCTCAGATTCCTCCAAACTTGACATTGTTTCTCTTCCTTTTGCCCTGCCTCTTCTTTATGTCTGAAGGATCTCCTATTGATTCCACATAACTACTTTGTGCTTGGTTGCCTATTCAGAAATAAAAATTCACAGCATGTAATAGTGTGATAATGTTCTCCAAGGAGATGTAAAGTCCTTGATTTATTTCTGTTTCGTTTTATGTCACAACATGAAGTTTTAGGGAGGATAAGGACAATCCTGGAAGTAGAGGAAATAATGAGAAATACTTGATAGTTTTAGCAGTTGGCATGGTGACTGATCAACACAATGTACTGGTTTCCGGGATTGTACTTCTTTAACCTAGTAAGCTCTTCTTTGTGAATTGCAAATAACACTCTTGTTTGAACCAAGACATAATCCATAAGTTCTTACATTACATAAACCTCTCAAGAAATAGAAGGGTGGGGCTGGGAACAGAGCTCCATGGTAGAGCATGTGACTAACATGTACACTGGCCTATGTTTGATCTCCAGTAATGCCAAACTCATGCACACTGTGGTATGTGTGTATATATGTTTGTGTGTGTGTATGTTTGCCTGTGTGTGTGTAAAGTGGTACATGAGAGATAAACATACATGCCAGGTAGACGATGCCTCGTACTTGACTTTCTGGTACAGTCCTAAAAGGGGGCATGGTAAGGGCATGAAGGAGAAAAAGGCTTGATAGTATAAGATGTTCACAGGACTAGAAACTTGGTGAAGATAAACAGAAGACAGTGACTTTGTGAACATTGAAAAATAATCGAAGGTAGCTAGGTGTAGGGACACAGGCCATTAATCCTAGAACTTGCGAGGCAGAGGCAGATGGATCTCTATGAGTTTGAGGCCAGCCTGGTCTACATAGAGATTTCCAGGATATACATGACTATGTAAAGAGACCCTATCTCAAAAGAACAAGCTGAAAGGAAAAAGAAAATAGTTAGACATGATAAACAAGCACAAAAATACATGAGGATCCTGAGGACCATAGAGAATGGGCAAAGTGGTACTGACAGCTCCTCCCATGTTTTCACGTAACCATAGTGATATGCAGTGTATCTTTGGCTCTTCACTCTGACTTCCCTTGACCATCCAGAAACTGCAGGTATTACATTGTCCAGGCACTGCAGCAGAATTGCTGAAATACCAAGTAACCGTTAAATCTTAGACACTTAAAGATAAGTCAGAGTTCTGGAAGGTATCTTAATCAAACATAACCAAAACATCTTCCCTGTGGGATGTGACAATATACATCTGTAATACCGAGACTATGGAGGTGCGGTCAGACGTAGGGGTTGGGGGTGCAGTCTAGGCTACAGAGACAATGAAAGCAGACCTAAAATTAATAGTAAGACCCTGTCAACAAATAATCAGACAAACACAGAAACAAGAGTGGGAACTGGCAAGATGGCACAGGTAAAGGTTCCTTCTGTCAAACCTGGGAACCTGAATTGGGTCTTCAGGACCCACATGGTGCAAGCAGAGAACCAATTTCTATGAGTTGTACTCTGATGTCTATGTGTGCACTCTAGCGTGCATGCACTCACGCCCATGCACATGCACACAAACATACTGTACTGGAAAGTTCTGTGTCAACTTGACACAAGCGTAAGTCATCTGGGAGAATGCCCCAATAAAGAAAATGCCTTCATAAGATTGCGTGGTATTCAAAATGGGGAATTTTTAAAATTAGCGATTGATAGGGGAAATTCCAGCCCATCATGGATGGTGCCATCCCTGGGCTGGTGGTCCTGGGTTCTATATGAAAGCAGACTGAGCAAGCCATGTGAAGCAAGCCAGTAAGTTTCATCCATCCATGGCCTCTGCATCAGCTCCTGCTTCCAGGCTCCTGTACTGTTTAGTTCCTGCCCTCACTGCTTTTGATGAATAAACTAGTATATGGAACTGTGAGTGAAAAAAAAAAACCCTTTCTTTCTCAAGTTGCTTTTGTCATGGTCTTTTATTGCACTAGTGGTAATCCTAACAATCACACACACACATGCACACACACATACACACACATACACACACACATACACACGCACGCCTAGGCTCACTAATTTTTCAAATGAAAAAAGTCAAGGATTGAAGGTATAACTTGATACTAAAAACATTATATTCAATAATCTGATAATACAAAATTAGTGTCTTATTGTTTTGAGTAAATTTTTTGGATACAGTTTGATGTAACCTAGGTTAACCTACAAGTCTCTTTGTAGTCAAGGCTAGCCTTGATTCACGTGCCTTTCATTCAAAACACTAGGTTTACAAGTGTTCCCCATCACACACAGCTTAGAAATATGCCTTCTTATCAATTCAGTCATTCGTTGATCAAGTATACAACATGGCTTTCTTCACAGAGTGTGCACTGGCCCATGACTGTAGTACCATACATCTGAGAAAGTTATTCTCCATTTATAAGCAATGACTTTTTTGTTTTTCTCTGTGTGTCTCTGTGTTTCTCTGTGTCTTTCTCTGTTTCTCTGTGTCTCTCTCCATCTCTCTGTCTCTCTGGTTATTTTCGAGACAGAGTTTCTCTGTGTAACGGTCCTAGTTGTCCTAGAACTCCCTCTGCAGTCCAGGCTGGCCTCTTACTTACAGAGATCCGTCTGCTCTACCTCTGGAGTGCTGGGATAAAGGTGTGTATCACCATCTCCTGGCATGGCATCTTTATTTTTAAGATAGGATTCTTGTTTTAAAACTCACTAAATAAAGGACATTATGAGAAGTGGTTTTTCAACACCATAATTTCAGGCAATGAAATCCAGTTCATTGACAAGAAGATTTTAGTCAGACAGCAGCATAGGGCATAAATTGCACACGACAGTGGGTGATTGCAGGATGTTTCCCATGCATTCTTAAGGCAAAGACATGGGAATGCTGCGTCTCAGCCGTCCCAGGGGCTCCTGCAAAGAGCTCGATGCTTTGTTAGTTAGCATCATAAACTAGCGGCCTGGTTTTTGCTATTACTCTAAGTGTAATTTTGGAAGCAAGGAAACCACATGCTTCTAAAAAGTTAGAAAATTAGTGAAGAAAACCCATCACCCACAACCTGCCACCCACTCTAAATCTTATTCTTTGAGAAATAAAAAGCCTTTATTAAATTACACATGGCTATAAATCATATTTGTTTACCTTTAAATGTTTACACCATACATTTTTTTGAAAGAATACATTTGTCTATGTAAGAAAATCCTTTGTGGATCTTAGAATCTGATGGAGGAAATAATAATTTTTATCATTAAATTCGGTTGAATATATTTTTTTTGACTCTTGATGGCAGAAATTCTCAAACGAATCAGTCATTAAGCAAAGCAATGTGTGGATAGAGTTAAAAAATGAGTAAGTCATGGTCCCAGCCTGAAGGAACTACACTCTAATTTTAATGAAGGTGAGTAGATCTTTAGAAGCCTAGGAAGCATGTACAGATCCTCATGGACCATAAAGAAATGGAAACTCTCTTTTAAATAAGTGTTTCTGAGATCATATTCCAACCTCGACATTATCTCTTTTTAAAAGGTCTCTTAGAAACCAGGCACCATCTTGTCTCAAAAGCCTGTTTGACTAAAAATGAGTTGAGATGATAATAATGGAAATTGTGTCTACAAAGAGCCCTGGAATGGAAAATGCCCTAAATCTAGATAATTGTTTTCTCAAAGGGGTGACATCTGTAAGGAAGTCTCTCCATTATCTAGCTAATGGATAATATCCTCCTGTCAACGTTTCCTAGTGATGCAGTAACAAGGCTAGGGCAAGAGCCATAGAAGGGGCACAGTCAATTATGCAGGGCCTGATTTAGGAACTTAGGTCAAGTCCAGCTCCCACAAAATATTGATATTTATTTTTCCAAAGAGAAACCAGCAACCACAAAGGAAGAGTCTGACTAACAGTAAAAGCCACCGCCTAGAAGATATTTCTTACCTTCCTGAGAGGTGGCGGGAGATAGGAAGTGGTGGCAGTGAGCAGTAGTCTAAGGCTTTCCTAGCCACTAGAAACAAGCATTTTGGGAAGCTATTCATGGGAATTCTTGGGCATGCCAAAGGGGTTTATCAAGCAAGAGAAATGAAGCTGAAAAATCCTGTGTTTGAGAGGGGTCTGTGGTTAGCTGCAAGCATTGCTGTAAGGAAAGGGTCAAGCGATATAGACTTGGTCAAGATCCAAAATAAGTAAGACTGTAGAATACATGGATCTAGAGCTTCCAAAAAGACACTGGGTCTTCAGCATGCTATCTGATGGGGGATTGGTACTCAGCATCAGTGTCCTGAGAAATGCTTGCATTTATAGCATTTATATTTCTCTCTCTCTCTCTCTCTCTCTCTCTCTCTCTCTCTCTCTCTCTCTCTCTCTCTCTCTCTCTCTCTCTCTCTCTTTCCCTCTCCCTCTCCCTCTCCCTCTCTCCCCGCCCTGTATTTTTTCCTCAATGTGAAATGAGAGTTCACTTGTCTTCACCAAGTTCATCTTTGATCCATGTTAAAAACTGAATGGTCCAGTTGAATGAACAGTGTTTCTGAACCCAACTGACTTATTCATTCTTACATTTTTATTTTCCAACAAGAACATAGTATAGGCTGGAGAAATTGCTAGGCATTTAAGAGCACTGAGCTGCTCTTCCAGAAGTCCCAGGGTTAGTTTTCAGCACTCCCATGGCAGTTGACAATTCTTTATAACTCCAGTCCAGAGCATCTGCCTCCTTCTTCAGCCTCCATGAGCACTGCACAAATTTTCACATATGCTACAAGTCATACATGCAAGCAATATATTTAAACTAAGAATAAATAAATTGCTTTTTAAAAATATATTATATTGGTATTCAGACTGAATAGTCCCATTGTGCAAACATTGTTTTTCATGCTGTCTTTAAATTTAAATTAGCTTTCTGCTGATAAATAAAACATATTATGAAATAGTATGTGATATTTCAATACATGTTTACCAATATTTAAATCAGGTCAAGCATATCCATCCCCCCAAAAGTTTATCATTTATTTATGGTGGAAACATTCTAAATCCTTTCTGCACTTGAAAACTAAACATCCTTGAATAAATCAATCTTATTCTACCAAATACTGTACACAGTGCTTAAAATTCCCAATGGCTTCCCTTACTGACATACAGAGTTTTGTTTAGCTCCAGTTTGCATGCACCTCTGTTTCAGATTCCTGATTTGGTCACCCTAGAAGAACTAGGACTTGTAGGAGCAGATAATTCACCAGTGTATTTCCTGGAACTTGTCACTCACCTGTATATACACCTTGGTTGATTTTTCCTTTTTTACCTCCTACTCTCTGTTCCAGTTGGCCTAAAAGTGAAATAAGATTATAGGCCAGAAGAAAGCCTATGGAAGTCTCCCAGAAGTCATCTGTTTCCCAGAGCCATTTCGAGTGGCATCGTTGGGGACAGGAACACCCTTGACAAATGTAGACAGCAAGTACCTTCCAGCTTGAACTAGTCAGGGAGCTTCTGTGAAAAGACACCTCTAGAATTTAAGAGGAAATCCTGTTTTACAACCTGAAGGCCAGCATAAAGGGAAAGGTAAAAAGAAATATGACATACCTCAGTACAAAATAAGGCAGAGGGAGGAGCTATGCATTATCAGAGAAAACCTTGGCATTCATTATAGCTCACAGACTTCTACAGACTGTGCTCACTCTCTGACTTCTGACTCTAAAATCATTATCTCCTCTTCTCCCCAGCAGGATCCCGAGCTTGCCCTCCCCGATGTTTTCTCTCCCTAACTCTAGTATATCATCCTTAAGTTCTTTCCCGTGTCTGTTTTAAAAGCTTTTATCTAGAAGACAAAGAACCTGGAAAAGGGACCTTGACTCTCAAGGTGACGAGGAGCTGCGATATATAGGCTCATCTACCTCCACTTGGGTTTGATGTGAGATTAGACACAGGGAGGGGGATGTCAACCTTACAGTCTCAGCTCCCTCTGGCCTCCATGAACCCCCATACACCAGGTAAACACTGGGAGCACCAGCCTTCTCCTGGAGCTTGCAGTATTAGCTGTCACAACTCACCTCAGGTTCCTGCTCCCCTCCCTCCCTCCCTCCCTCCCTCCCTCCCTCCCTCCCTCCCTCCCTCCCTCCCTCCCTCCTGCCCTCTCTTACTCCCTCCATCTTTCAGGATTTGAGGTGATAATAAATGGTTTTTGTGTTGTTGCTTTAATGCACTTGGTTGGTTCTTTAAAATTTGTAGTTAGGCCAAGTGGTGGGGGTACAAGTCTTTAATCCTAGCACTCAAGAGGCAGAGGCAGGCAGATCTCTATGAGTTTGAGGCCAGCATAGTCTGCAGAGCGAGTACTATGGCAGACTCCAAAGCTATAGAGAAACCCCGTCACAAACAAACAAACAAATAAAACTTGTAGTTAGTTCTTCATCAAGCCCTCTTCAATGCCCTGGTAAGACTAAAGCATGGGCTCCTGCCAGGATCACATGTCTACTATACACTCTTTCCTCATTTGTTATTTATTTAATTTTCACAAAACACTTGGGGGAGTTACCATCACTAGGGCGAGGTGATAAAACAGAATAACACCTGCCAGTAACTTAGAGTTCTGACTTAAAGGTACGTTTTGTTCATATTTATATGCATGTCTATGTGACTCTGGGAGTATATGCTAACCACGTGGGTAGGTAGGTGTTCATGGAGGCCAGAAGAAGATGTCAGATCCTCTGGAGCTGGAGTTTCCAGGTGATTGTGAGATACCTAGACTGATCTTGGATTCTCTGGGAGGATAATAAACATTATTAGCCCCAAGTCATCTCTTCAGCCCTGTAGTTGATATTTAAATCTGCAATTGATTTATGAGATATCTAATCTTTTGCTCTTTTCTATACACATACACATCTTTTCCTTCTGGAACATTTGCTGTCATTACCCTTGTTTTACAAATGAGAAACCAACTCAAAACTATGCATGTCTCCTCCTCATCCCCAAAACATAGCTCATTGTCCACACAATCAGTTTTATTTGGTGACTGCCATCATCATGATGATGTTACTATTCTAGGAAAGCTTTGTCCAAGAAGATAATAGTTAAAAATAATTGTAGTGTTCCTTTCAGGAACTTCCAGGAAAAAAATATCATTTATAATAAACTCATGGCTGACTTTTCAGTAGATTGTATCAATCATCTCTTTGTTCTTTTATGAAACTCTTCCGGGCCCTTACCTCCTAGGGCTCAATTTGTTGCCTAACAACATATAATGATAGTGACATTACATCACTGTCTTTACCCACGTTACATAGTACCGAAAAGCCTGCTTCAAATCAAACTCCAAATCCCTTAAGTGTCACAGCTTTCCCCTTCCCCCTGCAATGCTACTAGCACATGGTCAAGGTAATACACACCATCCCCAGAACAAATAGCAAGCAGATTATCTTAATTTGGGTTTCCATTGCTGTGAAGAGACATCACGACCACGGCAAATCTTCAAAAGGGAAACAGTTCATTAGGACTGCCTTACAGTTTCAAATGTTTAGTACAGTATCATCATGATGAGAAGCACAGCAGTGTCCACGCAGACATGGTGCCGGAGAAGGAGCTGGGAGTTTTACATCTTGATCCATAGGCAGCAGGAGAGACTCTGGACTGTGTGTAACTTGAGCATATGAGACCCCCAAAGCCTGCCCCCACAGTGACACACTTCCTCAAACAAGGCCACACCTACTCCAACAATGCCACACTTTCTAAAATGCCACTTCCTACAGGTCACACATTCAAACACACGAGTCTATGGGAGTCATATCTATTCAAACCACTACACAGATTTACCTTATACATGAAGCATTTTGATGGCATTTTTAAGGGTCCAGTGTCAACAAGAACTCCACTAACTGCTTCCTTTCTTGGAGGTGGAGGAGTGGGGCTGAACCTCTCATAGACTGTACACTACTTTGTCTCCAGTGACTATGACTTGAAAAGAATAGTACACATTACCCAGCACTAATGTCACTGTTTTGGCCTCCAGAGATTTTAGTGAAATCTCTGATGGCTTGAGAACCAGAGCTATTCAAATGTAAAGTGACCAAATAATTAGATTTTAAAAATTTTACACCTAAGTAAACACCTTTTTTAGTCTTTTGTCACTTGCATTTACAAATATGTTAGAGGGGTAATTAACAGAAGTAATAAAGCTCCTTTATTATATTATCTCACTACATAAGAATGCTAACTAAATGTATTTCATCACTTTGTCATTACAGAGAATAAAAACTGTCACTTCATGGTAGCTGCCATTGACTAAAGGGCACCTTGCTGATTGGCTTTCTCTATATAACCTGTTTTGTTTTGTTTTTATCTACAGTAGTGGTTCTCAACTGTACTAATTCCGTGATTTTTTAATACAGTTCCTCATGTTGAAGTGATTTCCAACCACAACATTATTTTTCTTGAGACTTCATAATTGTACTTTTGCTGTTATTAATTATTATGTAAATATCTGATATGCAGAATATCTGATATGTAACCCCTGTGAAAAGGTCAGTTGGTCCCTGAAGGGATTGAGACACACAGGTTGAGAATCACTGATGGAGATGTAATGCAGCAGTGTTTTTACTCTTTAAAAAAGACATTAGCTTGAAAAGGAGACATCGTGATAACACAGCTTATGGTTTAATTTATGGGCTGTCGGAGAGCATATCTCAGAGAGACTGCAGTGAGAGAACTAATTGTTTAATTACATATTTATTGGCAATCATGAGAATAGGAAGTGACTAATATAAACAAAGGGATTCTAGAAAATTCCAGAAATGACTCCTGTTTCTCGTCTTGTTTATTTTGATGTTCATGATCATATGTGTCTTTTGGGACTCTTGAATTAAGATGTAGTCAGATGTTAGTGTTTAATGTCTGTTAACGCAGTTATTTTATGGGCTCCCTGAAACTACCCTCCTGATGAATCAACTAGCTTGTATCTCCTTGTGAGCCACACTCTGTGATCCACTGCAAATGAAACTTTCTCTGTGGTGCCCCAGCTCCCAGTTCTGCATGGGCCCGATGATCAATCCTGCCAGCTGAGTTGTACATTGCCTTGGACTAGATCAGCCACACTTTGTCATTGTAGTAGTGCAAAACGACACTTTACCCCATATTGCAGATGACTAAATTAAAAGAAAAACATTGCCATGTGAAAACGAAATACAATACTTCAGAACCACAAATTGTTTGTAAAATGTGACATCAAAACAACTTACAAAAGAACTAGGAACTACAAAAGGCTAGAAAAATTGCTCTTAATTGTTCCCTAATTTTGTCTAAGTTTTCTTTTTCTCACTCAGGAAACAGACCCTGGGAGATGGAGAAGATGAATTATGGGTGCAGCTTCGTGGGCAAGACCATCTGGAACTTCAATCACCAGATTCACCCTCAAAGAAAACGCTGTGAGTCCATGAAAACAGATTGGCAAATGAAGATGCATTTATTGCTTTTTAGTAAAATGAAAAGCTCCAGGTCTCCATTTCATAATGATCTAATTAGCCTGGCAATTTTAATTACGAAGTTATGAGGGTCAGCTTTGTCATTTTGACTGGGCTATGGGGGACCTAAAAACTTAAACAGATAATATTCAACAACTTTCAGGGAGGCTGTTTTTTTAGATGAGATGGAGTTTTAAATTGAAACACAAGGAGAGCATGTGGTCCTCCTAAAAAACAAGAAGAAAAAAAAAACTTACCCTCTTGTATGGCTGATTATCTGAGCTGAGACGTCAATCTTCGTCAGCATTCGAACTAGAATTGAAACAGCAGCTCTTGCATTTTGAAAAAGATTTTTGGATCTAGTCCTGCAGCTTGCCAACTGGGGAATCTTTGAACTCTGTAGCTTCCATGATTTAAAGAGTCAATTCTTTAGAATAAGTCTAATTTTGGATGCATAACATGTGCACATACATCTGCATCTATGGAGAACCCTAAAATGCCAACCCTAAGACTTTCGCTGGAGCAGGACAGAGCCAGTGACTTCTGCTGGAGCAGGCCCTAGCCAGCAACGTCTATAGGCTCAGGCCTAAGCTAGCGATCTCCATAAGAGCAGGTCTGAGTGAGTGATGGCCACAGGACCAGACCGAGCCAGTGACCTCCACTGGAGCAGGACTGAGCCAGTGACCTCAGTTGCTGGAGCAGGCCTGAGCCAGCAACTTCTGAAGGAGAAGGTTCCAGCCAGTGACCTCCAAGGAAGCAGGCCCAAGCTAGTGACCTGTGTGACCAGGTTTGAGACAGCAACCTCTACAGGAGCAGGCTCAAGTAAGCAACCTCCATGGGAGCAGGCCTGAATGACCTATGGGAGCGCTGAGTGACAGAGCCCCAGAGTGACTGAAACAGTAGCCCTGACTCCACCATGAGGAGCAACTACCTGAGCCTTGGATCAGCTGGCACCTGAAAGAGTGATCACCAGAGACATGGCCCCGACTACACCAATCAAAGGAAAAGATTGGTAAACAAAATAAGAACATATTCAACAATACAAAAGCAAGGAGACACTGCCAAAAACTAGTAGTTCTACAACAGCAAGGCTTGAACATCCCAATACAGATGAAGCAGAAGAAAATGACCTAAAAAGTAACTTTAGGAAAATGTTTCCCTTAAAGAAGGAATGAAAAATTCCCTCAAAGAAATGGAGGGAAAGACAAATAAAAATTGGAAGAGATCAACAAGTCCCTTAAAGAAAACCAAGAAAAAGCAGTCAGACAGGTAAAAGAAATGATTCAAGACTTGAAAACCAAAATAGAGACAATAAGGAAAACACAAACCGAGAGAATTCTGAAATGGAAAATTTGAGAAAATTATCAGGAACCACAAACGCAAGCATAAACAACAGAATTCAAGTGATGGAAGGGAGAATCTCAAGTGTTGAAGATACAATAGAGGAAATAGATTCATCTGTCAAAGAAAACATTAAATCTAACCAAAGCTTAATATCAAATACCCAGGAAATATGGGACATCATGAAAAGACCAAACCTAAGAATAATAGAGATAAAAGAAGGAGAAGAAATCCAACTCAGAAAATATATTCAACAAAATCATAGATGAAAACTTTCCCAACCTAAAGAAAGATATGCATATGAAGATACAAGAAGCTTACAGAACACCAAATAGACTGAACAAAAAAGTCCCCTCACTGCATAATAATAAAACAATAAACATCAGAATAAAAGAAGAATATTAAGAGCTGCAAAGGAAAAAGGCCAAGTAGCATATAAAGGCAGAACTATCATAATTACACCTGACTTCTCAGGGGAAACAATAAAAGTCAGATGGTCCTAGTCAAGCGTTATGCAGACATTAAGATGCCACACATGGCAGTCCAGCAAAACTTTCAATCACCATAGATGGAGAAAACAAGATATTCCCAGACAAAACAAGATTTAACCAATACCTAGTCACACACCTACACAAAGTACTAGAAGAAAAACTCCAATCCAAGGAAATTGACTACATCCATAGTAGCGTGGACAATAGATGATCTCACAGCAGTACATTCCAAAGAAGGGAAACACACAGACAATAACATCACCAACAATGAGAATTAAAATAACAGGGACTAGCAATCACTGGCCATTAATATCCCTTAATATAATTGAACTCAACTCACCTATAAAAAGATAGAGCCTAACAGTTTGGCTAAGAAAACAGAATCCATCCCTCTACTGCATACAAGAAACATACCGCAATCCCAAAGACAAATATCACCTCAGAGTAAAGGGTTGGGAAAATTTTTCCAACCAAATGGACCTAAGAAACAACCTTGTGTTTCTAATATCTAACAAAATAGACTTCAAACTAAAATCATTCAAAATAGGCAAAGAAGGATATTTCATATTAGTCACAGGAAAAATCCAACAAGAGGAAATCTCAATACTGAACATCTGTGCCCCAAATACAAGGGCACCCTCATATGTAAAAGAAACACTACTAAAACTTAAATCACACATTAAACCCCACACACTAATAGTTGGAGACTTCAACACTCCACTCTCATCACTGGACTGGTCGGCGAGACAGGAATTTAACAGAAAAATAAGGGAAATAATGCATAATATGACTCAAATTGACTTAACAGACATCTGTAGAATATTCCATCAAAACATAAAAGCATAAAAGAATATACCTTCTTCTCAGCACCTCATGAAACCTTCTCAAAAACTGACCACATGCTAGGTAACAAAGCAAACCCCAACATATACAAAAAAAATTGGAATAACACCATGTATCTTATTGGATCACCATGGCTTAAAATTAGAACTCAACAGCAGCACTAATTCCAGAATTCCCACAAACACGTGGAAATTAAATAATGCTCACCTGTATACCAATGGGTCAAGGAAGAAATAAAGAAATTAAAAACTTCCTAAAATTCAATGAAAAGGACCAAGCAACATACTCAAATTTATGAGATAATAAAAGCAATATTAAGAGGAAAGTTCATAGCACTAAATGCCTACATAAAAATGCTGGGAAAATTTCACACTAGTAAATTAACAGAACATCTGAAAACTCTAGAATAAAAATAAAAACTCACCCAGGAGGACTAGACAGCAGAAAACAATCAAATTGAGAGCTGAAATCAACAAAATAGAAACAAAGAAAACAATACAAAGAATCAATGAGACAAAGAGTTGGTTCTCTGAGAAATGAAAAAATAGACAAACCTTTATCCAAATTAAGGAAAAGGCAGAGAGAGAATATCCAAATTAACAAAATCAGAAACAAAAGGAGGGACATAATAACAGACATAAAGGAAATCCAGAGAATCATCAGGTCATACTTTGAAAATCTGTACTCCACAAAATTGGAAAACTTAAAGGAAACAGACAATTTTCTGGCTAAATATCACTAACCAAAAATTAGACCTAGACAAGACAAGAAAATTAAATCGACCTATAACTGTTAAAGCAATAGAAACAATCATCAAAAGTCTCCCAACCATAAAGAATCCAAGGACCAGATGGTTTCATCTCAGAATTTTACAAGATTTTTCAAAGAAGAACTAATACCAATACTCCTCAAATTGTTCCACACAATAGAAACAGAAGGAATATTGCCAAACTCTTTTTTATGAGGCTACAATTACCCTGACACCCAAACCACACAAAGACATTACTAAGAAAGAACTACAGGCCAGTCTCACTCATGAACATTGATGCAAAAATACTTATTAAATGTTGGGACCAATTGGAGTCCTGGCCTTCAGCTGCTCTTCCCTGTCTAGAGCCTTCTAATTGGAGTTACTAAAAGCTGTGCCTTCCCTAGAGGATCAGAGGATGGGATTTTTCACCTGTTGGCCATTGACTTCTGGGTATTTAAGCCTCCATGGTGCTATTAAAGAAGGGCTTTGTACCAGTGATTGGAGGTCCATGTGTCTGTCTGTCTCTGTGTGTGTTTCCTCAACCTCCAGTCCCTTGCCTGAAGCTCGAGAACTGGATTCTAGCACATAGAGCTCAGACTGGGGCACGGTACGCGGCAATTAAAATACTGAAAAACCAAATCCAAGAGCACATCAGAAAAATCATCCACCATGACCAAGAAGGCTTTGTCCCAGACATGTAGGCATGGTTCAATATACAAAAATTTGTCAATGTAATTTACCATATAAGCAAACTGAAAAAAAAATACCACATGGTCATCTCATTAAATGCTGAAAAAGCCTTTGACAAAATACAATATCTCATCATGATAAAGGTCTTGGAGATAGCAGGGTTACAAGGAACATACCAAAACATAACAAAAAGCAATATACAACAAGCCAAAATGCAACATCAAATGAAATGGAAACTCAGAGCAATCCCAATGAAATCAGAACAAGACAAGGTTTTCCAATCTCTCCATATCTTGTCAGTATAGTACTTGCGGTTTTATCTAGAGTAATAAGACAACAACAGGAGATCAAGGGGATACAAATCAGAAAAGAAGAAGTCAGTCTCTCACTATTTGCTGATGATACGATAGTTTACATAAGTAAACCCAAAAATTCCACCAAGGAACTCCTACAGCTCATAAATACCTTCAGTAATGTAGTAAGATACAAGATTAACTCATCCCCCTACCCCCCCAAAAAACAGTGGTCCTTCTTTATGCAGATGATAAATGGGCTAGGAAAGAAACCAGAGAAATATCACCCTTCACGATAGCCACAAATATCATAAAATTTCTTGGAGTAACCGTAATCAAACCAGTAGAAGACCTGCATGTCAAGAACTTTAAATCACTGAAGAGAGAAATTGAAGAAGACACCAAAAAACAGAAAGATGTACCATGCTCTTGGGTACATAGAATTAACAGTAAAAATGATAATATTACCAAAAGCAATCTACAGATTTAATGTAATGTCTATCAAAATTCTTCACAGGCCTCGAAAGAACAATACTCAACTTCATATGGAAAAGCAAAAAACCTAGGATAGCCAAAAACAATTATGGATAATAAAGAAACTTCTGGAGGCAACACAATCCCTGACTTTAATCTCTACTACAGAGCTACAGTACTGAAAACAGTCTAGTATTGGCAAAACACAAACAAACAAATAAACAGAGGGACCAATAGAATTGAATCAAAGACCTAGATATCAATCCACACACTTACAAATATCTGAATTTTGAAAAAGAAGCCCAAACATATCAAATGTAAAAAAGAAAGCATACTTAACAAATGGTGCTGGCATACCTGGATATCAACATGTAGAAGAATGAAAATAGATCCATATCTATTGCCATGCACAAAACTCAAGGCCAAATGGATCAAAGACCTCAGTATAAAGCCAACCACACTGAAGCTCATAGAAGAGAAAGTGGGAAGTACACTTGAATGCATTGGCACAGGAGAACACTTCCTAACTATAACACCAGTAGCACAGACACTGAGAGAAACAATTAATAAATAGGACTTCTTGAAACTGAGAAGCTTCTTTAAAGCAAAAGACATGATCAACAAAACAAAACGGTAGCCAACAAAATGGGAAAACATCTTCACCAACCCCACATTGGACAGAGGACTGATCTCCAAAATACACAAAGAACTCAAGAAACTGGTAATGAAAAGAACAAGTAATTCAGTAAAAAAAAAATAATGGGGTACACACCTAAACAGAGAACTGTCAACAGATGAATTTAAAATGGCTGAAAGACACTTAAGAAAATGCTCAACAGCCTTAGCCATCAGAGATATGCAAATCAAAATAACTCTGAGATTTCATCTTACACCTGTGAGAATGGCAAAGATCAAAAACACTAATGACAAGTTATGCTGGAGAGAATGTGGGATAAAGGGAACACTCCTGCATTGCTGGTGAGAGTGCAAACTGGTACAGTTGCTTTGGAAATCAGTATAGATATTTCTCAGAAAATTAGGAAATAACCTACCTCAAGACCCAGCAAGGGGCTGGAGAGATGGCTCAGAGTTTAAGAGCACTGGCTGCTCTTCAGGAGGTTCTGAGTTCAATTCCCAGCAACCACACGGTGGCTCACAACCATCTGTAATGAGATCTGGTGCCCTCTTCTGGCCTGCAGTCATACATGGAGTCTGAACACTGTGTACATAATAAATAAATCTTAAAAAAAAAAAAGACCCAGCAATACCACTTTTGGGTATATACTTATAGGATTCTCAATTATACCACAAGGACATGTGCTCAATTATGTCCATAGCAACATTATTTGTAACAACCTAAATTCCCCTTGACCAAAGAATGGATTAAAAAAAGTGGTACATTTACATAATGGAGTACTACACAGTGGGAAAAAAGACATCTTGAAATTTGCAGGCAAATCTATGGATCTAGAAAACATCATATCGAATGAGGTCACCCAGACCCATAAAGGCAAATATAATATGTACTCACTCATAAAGCAAAGTAAAACCAGCCTATAATTTACAATCTCAGAGAACCTACACAACAGTGAGAACCCTAAGAGAGAAAAACATGGATCTAATCTACATGGGAAGTAGAAAAAGACAAGATCTCCTGAGTAAATAGGGAGTGTGGGGATAACGGGAGAGGGTAGAAGGGAAGGGGGAGGAAGGGAGTGAAGTGGAAAAAATATATAGTTCAATAAAAACGATTAAAAAGATATTCATACCTATAAAAAATTGACAACCCTAAAATGAATCATTTGTATTGAATTAGTGAACTTTTTTGAATTTTTTGAGTCCCTGTCTTAGCCTTAATCGTCAACTTGGCATACCCTAGTATTATCTGAGTGAGTCTCAATTGAGTGATTACCCAGGTAAGATTGTTCTGTGGCCATGTCTGTAAGAGTTATTCTTGATTATCGATGTGAGAGAGACTCGTTCACTGTAACCAGCACCATCCCTAGGCAGGAAGCCTGGCCTTTGTAAGAAAGATTTTTGAGCATGATACAATGACCATCCAGAGGACAAGTTAGCAAGCAAGCATTTTCCCGTGATTTCTGCTTCAAGTTCCTGCCCTGACTTCTACAATCATGAATTGGGACCTGGAAGCATAAGCAAATAAATCCTTTGCTTCCCTGAGTTGTTTTTTTTTTCCAAAAGTGTTGTTTCATCGCAACTAGACCGGGTTGTCTCATCATGATCCAAGATACTTCTAGACACTAGAAAAGACTAACTGTGCTCAGAGAAATGTCTCTTTCCTCATAGAAAAGCAAATTCATGAGGTAATTACTATTTGTGATCAGGGTTAAGAAAGTTTTTAATGGGAAAGAGAGGCCAGGCAACCAGGAAATGGGGAAAAGTTTAGATTCACTGGTGAGGGAAATAAAAATAAGTATAAAAAGAATCAGTTCATTTAAGGAATAGCTAGAACAACAGGAGGGTGGCACCAGAGAGGTGTACTCCAGGCAGGAGTCAGACTTTAGGTCAAATTATGGGTTTGGTGTTTTATTTTATGCACTAGGCAGATTGAAAAGAACTCAGGAGAGAGGTAGGAGTCAACGGGAGAATATTAGATAATACACAGTACTGAGTGCAAAAGATTTCCATGAAACTTTGGTAGGAGAGAATGTAGGGAAGCACATGATGGAACTCCAAGTACAAGTTCTTGATTTTGAACATTTAGGGGATGACCTAAGCACAACATCTCACAGAGACAGCTAGTAATCAAACTCAATCAGAGGGAAACATAAAGGAGTGTGTTGTCAGCCAACCTTAGAAAGAAGTTTCAGAGGAGACTGGCTGGTTAAATGACTCCGTTCTAAACACCCAAGGATGAGGTCAAGCCCGTTACTTACGTATTTAGCAAGAAGGAATTTGATGTGATTTCGAGGTGGGTAATTTTTCCAAAATGATAACAGCAGATGTAAAATTATAAAGCTTAAAGACAATTGTATTTTGGATGAGCACAATATATTGATTAAGTGATCACATAATATCATTTTTTGTCACACATCTGCCTCTATTGTAAACAGCAGGTGGGACACATGTAGCAAGGGTACAAAATTAATTTACAAAAACAGGACTTGGTGAAGCTGCCTGGTAGGTACCTTTGGGGACTCATATGTAGATGCTAACCCAGAGCAGGAGGAAGAGGACTTCAAAGCCCACAAAGAGTGAGGCCACCAAGGATATGAGGATCTCTTTGTATCTATTCATGGCCCAGAGGGGTCAGAGAGATGTCTGGGTGGTTAAGAACACTGGTTACTCTTCAAAAAGACCTGAGTTCAATTTCCATCACCTATGTAGTGTCTAATAATCATCTATAACTCCAGGTCCAGGGGAATCTTACATACCCTTCAGATCTCCTTGGGTGCATCCTCAGGCACCAGGCATGTGAAAGGGAATGCTGACTGCCCAGTGGTAGGAGGTTATGCACATGACAATGTACAGAATTCTCCCATTCGCTTTGTTTTTTAAGCTTTCCTGCATGCAACAGTCAATCTGATCAAGAAATTACTAAAGCGGAAAAGGTCTCTTGTATTACTTATTCTGTGAAGGACTTTAGTTTCAATAATTATAGGTAACATAATATATTGTTACCTTATGATATGGGCTTTCAGCTTTTTGAAATGCTGGTGCTATTTGTGTATTGAATTGACTTTCTTGGCATTAGGTCCCAGAATGCTTTGGGGGAAGAAGCTTTGAGGAAATGCCTTGATTAGTTGGATAGATGCCCTGTGAGATGGGACACTCATCAAAGCCACAAAAGGGGATGGTTAGATCATCCTTTATGAGGATTGTGAAGGAATTTCTTTTGTTTCTAAACTGAGATTGTGAACAGAAGGAAGCCAAAAACCGAGAGTGAGGAGAGCAGGCAATTATGCTTAAGAACTGAATTTAAGAGAGGAAACTATGTTAGGGTTGGTAATAAGAGGTGAAGCAGCATGCGGGGAAAGCAGGGGAGAGGAAGGATTTTCAAACAATTGTTAAAGACTCAGTGGAAACTGCCTGCAGCAGACAAGAGAAGGGTTCATCTGCACGGTCATTGCACACTGACTCGGGTATACACACTCAGGAATGTACACGATGGTGTGAAGAAAGACGTGAATCTTCTCTTCTCTTCTCTTCTCTTCTCTTCTCTTCTCTTCTCTTCTCTTCTCTTCTCTTCTCTTCTCTTCTCTTCTCTTCTCTTCTCTTCTCCCCTCCCTTTCACTCCCCTCCCCTCCTTTCCTCTCCTCGACTTTAATGAAATAACAATCCCAGAAACAGATCATTCTCCAACAAGGGAAAGGTTTTGGATTTTTACTGGTGTAAAATGATTGAAGTTCTTGAGAGGGAAAAAACAATAGAATCCATCTATATGAAAAGAGGATTTATTAGATTAGTTTACACTATACTGTCCCAAGTCGTCCAACAATGACAATCTGCATACTGCATCGCAAGAGACCCGATGTGTCAGCAGTCTCAGTCTGGTGCTGAAGGGCTGGAGCAGTCTTGGAAAACCATGTTCAAAGCCTGAAGAAGATGGGTTTTGATGTCAGCAAAGGAATGCAGCTGCAGCAGCAATAACAACAATGTAGATAAACTTGCTAATGAGACACAAGGCAATGAGGCAAAAAGCTTTTTTTCTGAGTCCTCCTTTTATCTGAGCTGCCCACATCTAGGATGGGTCTTCCCAGATAGACAGATCAAAAAATCCCTTGGCAGTAAGATGAACAGTTTTGTCTCTTAATTAATAGCAGATCCAGTCAAGTTGATAACCAAGATTATTCATCACGTTTCTTGAAGAAAGGTATGACTTTTTAAAAACCCCATTAAGACAACAAACACGGAATCAGGTTTCCAAAAATGTAAATATTTGGGATTTCATACTGTGCAAAATGAGAGTGCAAACCTGCATCTGTTGTGAGAGAGGACAAAAGTGACGCTGAGGCTTCCGTGTGGATTACACCTGGAACAGGGTATCTGGTGTGGCGTCTTCAATATGACCTTTCTTTTATTTGCCTACCCTACCCTACCCTACCCTACCCTTCCCTTCCCCTCCCCTCCCCTCCCTCCCCTCTCCTTCCCTCCCTCCCTCCCCTCCCCTCCCCTCCCTTCCCTTCCCTTCCCTTCCCTTCCCTTCCCTTCCCTTCCCTTCCCTTCCCTTCCCTTCCCTTCTACTCCCTCCCTCTGCCTTCTCTTTCTCTGCTTTGTTTTTGTGGTCATTTTCCTTTGTAAAATCATACACATGTGGCGGCATCTCTGTGTGTTTGTGTACATGTGAGAACAGGTGCCTGAAGAGGCCGGATGGGCCAGTTCCCCTGGAGCTGGAGTTGCAGGCAGTTGTGAGTTATCCCACATAGATGCTGCCAGACTGACTTGGCCCTCTGCAAGAGCCGTTTGCCCTCTTAAGAGTTGAGCCATTTCTCCAGCCCCATTTTCCTCTTTATTTATTGTCGTTTGCTTGTTCATTTGAGGGAGAGTTTCTCTAGGTTGTGCAGACTAGTTTCAAACTTGTGATCCTCCTGCCTGTGTCTCCCAAGTGCTAAGTCTTATGACATGCACAACACCCAGTATCCCCCTCACTTATTTAACCTAAAGTGTAGCCAGTAAGAATTACACGATCATTTTTATGTATTGTTGGAAAACTCTGTGTGAAATGAATTACTTCTAATGAGTGGTATTTTTGTATGTGTTTCCCATGCTTCAAAAGAAAATGAGGCCAGTGCCTTATTTACATAAGGCTCTTGAGACATCTGCCTCTATTATACACACACCAATAGTCCAGCATGTTATTTAACATAAGATGACTAATGATGATTAAATGGGATTTTCATATTCTCTTTTGCAAATGGACTAAATTCTAATATATATATTATAATCAAGATAATCTATGGTAAATAATACAGAAGAAAAAATAATGTACCACTTTCCTAACTTGTTCTTCTGTAGAACGGTTGCTCCCAACATTCCTGAAACTAGTGGAAGAACCTTTTTCTTCTCGCAGTGTGAGATTTACCAGCATCTGTTCCAGGCCTGCCCTGATGCCAGGCTCACCCTCTACTCATCAAAGCCCCATGCCTCCACATGTACTTGAACCCTATTCTCCCTCGTCTAGAATACACATTTCCAATACAGTGTTTCTTCCTCCCATTACTTTTTTCAGTTTTGACACACTCTATCAGTATTTGAGTAAATTCTAATATCTCTAATAACAAAACTTATTATCATCATCATCATCATCATTATAATTATAATTATTATTATTATTATTATTATTATTTCAGCTTGGGTCTCTCTACATAGCCCTGGCTGTCCTGAAACTCATTATGTAGAACATTTTGGCTCTGAACTCACAAAGAGGAGTCGGCCTCTGACTCCCAGGTGCTGAGATTAATGACATGAGCCACAAAACCTGCTTTTAAAACCTAAAATATAAAAGAACAACAAGGCTTTCTTGGTTTAGTTTTGTTATTCTAGCACTTGGGAGGCTGTGGCAGGAGGATTGCCTAGAATACAGTAAGTTGCAGGCGTCCCTGTCTCACGCAGTTAACCCTAAAAGCACAAACAGTGTAGTAATAAGGGCGGCGGGGCTGCGTCCCCAACACCCCAGCCACCTGCTCAGCTAGTTTATGCCCGAAATAACAACACACAAACTGTATTCATTTAATCTCTGCTTGGCCCATTTCTATTTAGCCTCTTCTAGGCTAATTCTTACATATTAATTTAGCCCATTTCTATTCATCTGTGTAGTGCCCCTAGGTGCGCTTACCCGGAAGATTCTAGCCTATGTCCATCCTGGGTCGGAGCTTCATAGCTTGCATCTTCCCGGGAGCGGGGAGCATGGCGTCTCTCTGAGGCGTCTGCTCCCGAGAGGAGAGCTGTGGAGTCTGAGCTCACTTCCTCTTCCTCCCAGCATTTTGTTCTGTTTACTTCTCCCACCTACCTTCTAACCAATGAAATGGGCCAAGGCAGTTCCTTTATTAGCCAATGACCTTCCTCCATCAAAACAGGAACAAACAAACCTCTTCAACCACACATTCTTTTTCTGTAACCTTCCTGCGTTTTCAGCCAAACTTACCCTGATGTTCCACGTGTTCATTGCTTTCATTTTCCTTCCTTGCTGTTCTTGCTTATTTGTTTGTTTTTAAGATAGATTCTCACTATGTAGCCATGAGTGGCATGGAACTCAAAGATATCCTCCTGCCTCTGCCTCTCTAGGGCTGAAATTGAAGGGGTGCATCACCACACCTGGTGCCCGTTGGGTCTGTTCTATCACATCCTGTGTCCCCTTCCCACATTCTTGCTCTTACTTCCTTTCCCAAGTCCCCATGATCCCAGGACGCTGCCCCTCTCAGACGGCTCTTGTGGTCTCAGTTAAGAGGCATGCCCACACCGGTACTTCCCCTTCTACCTGCTGGTGATTATTTCCTCCCTGCACCCCACCATCCAAGTTCAAACACTGACTCGCTCCTCATTAACTGGTGTCTACAAGGGATTTCACATTCTCAGCTCTCACTTCGTCATTTATAAATTTGTTTTTGTGGTGCTCACAGACTCATTATGATTGTGACGTTAAAATCTATGCTCAGCAGAGGAGAAGGTGCCTGAACTGTCCTTGCCCCACTATCATACTGATGATTAACTTGAATACCACTATAGAATCTTCATCCGGCGGTGACCAATGGAGATAGAGACAGAGACCCTCATCAGAGCAATGGACTGAGCTCCCAGGGTCCAGTTGAAGGGTAGAAAGAGGGAGAGGATGAGCAAGGAAGTCAGGAGGTCAGTTGGTCCACCAACTGAGGCAGTGTGCCTGTTCTAATGGAAGCTCACCAAATCCAGCTGGACCGGGTCTGAACGAGCATGTCATTAAACCGGACTCTCTGATTGTGGCTGACAATGGGGGCTGACTGAGAAGCCATTGATAAAGACACTGGAACTTATTTTTATGGCATGTTCTGGCTTTTTGGGACCCTAGTCTATATGGATGCACAGCTCCCTAGGCCTGGATGTAGAGGGGAGGGCCTTGGATTTCCCACAGGGCAGGGTTCCCTGCCCTCTCTCAAGCAGGGAGGGGTGGGAGGAGGGGGAGTGGGGAAGCGGGAGGGGATTAGGAGGAGGGAAGGAAGTGTAAATATTTGAATGGAAAAAAGATAAAAAATAAAAAAAATTAAAAAAAGATCTATGCAAAATATCTGGCTGCCATTAATAGCAATATAATAAATAACAATAGTTTAATCCCAGAATAGGTTTAAGAACTTTCTCTAGGTATCCATATGTTTCTAAAATGAATGTGTTTCCAATTAGGCATAACAATTAAATTATGGGCAAGTCCCTCTCTCTCTTTCTCTCTCTCTCTCTCTCTCTCTCTCTCTCTCTCTCTCTCTCTCTCTCTCTCTCTCTCTTTCTCTCTCTCTCTCTCTGTCTCTCTCTCACACACACACACACACATACACACATATTTTATACAGTCTTATTGCTCTAACAATCACTCCTCCACTAACAATTAGCCCCATTTGACAAGCAGGGCTCCTCACCATATAACAAGGACAGTCCTCCATTTTGGACAAGGACTGAGCTTGAGAGCCGCTTGGTGCTCTCCCCAGGCTCAGTCAGCACAGGGCAGGGTCTGGCCTTGACTCACAGTCGATGAGATGCCCACTATATGGAGACTGAACTGAATCTCAAACCAACATGAAGCACAATGCCTGACGCACAGTATACTTCTGCTTATCAGATGAACAAGTCTACCTAGGGAGATTATCATGGTAGATGACCAAGGCTTCTTTTATTTATTTGTGGTACTCAGACTAGTGTAAAACCTGTTCACAACTGAAGGGAAGCTGGAACACACTTATGGTGGCAAATCATCTTTAGTAAAGCTGGAAATAATTTTTTTGGAGATAAAAACAACTTTCATGATGAATTTTTTTTAAACTAAGTCAAATTTTCTGGTGCTTTAGATGATCTTAGAATTTGAATCACTATAATGTAGTTCTTTTCTTTTTAGACTCAACACACACACACGTGTTCAGTTTTTCACTAGTCTATTTACTGGTGCTTTAATTTTTTTTCTTTGTAAACGGGGTTTCCCTGTGTAGCTCTAGTTGTCCTGGAACTCGCTCTGTACACCAGACTGGTCTTGAACTCAGAGCTCCGCCTGCCTCTGCCTCCTGAGTGCTGAGATTAAAGGCGTGCACTACCACTGCCCAATACTTTAAACATTTCCTACCACAGAACAATTTGTGAGCATAGTTGAAATAAAACTAATTTTTTTTGCCAAATAGACATTTGTTGTTTTGAAACAGACTATTGCAATATGAAGAAAACAAAACAATGATTGAAAAAAAAAAACCAGACAGCTTAATTTCAGTGACTACAATCTAAAATTATCTAAAAGAAGGAATGTGGCATTGTGATAAATACCTTTAATTCCAGAACTCAGGAGGCAGAGGCAGGTGATGCCTCTATGTAGAGTTCCAGGACAGCCAAGGCGACAAAGAAAGACCCCATCTGGAAAAAAAAAAAGTAAAAATTGGAATGTCAGAGTGTTCTATCAGACACTGTTTTTAAAGATAAAGGAACAATTCTTATACAAATATAAAATGTTCACATGCCAGCATATTACTTATTTTAGTAATCTCATGAATGAAACAGAAAGACGTAGTCTGAGATCCAAGACAGCGGACAATGGACAAAGGGGTTTTTTTCTTTCTGCACTTCTCCCTTTTGGGAGTGGGGATAGGGTAGGGATGGGTCTCTCCATTGGGCAGTGTTTATTTGTAAATCTATAGAAAATATTTACTGTATTGCCAGCCAGACCTGATGGCACAAGCATCTAATCCCAGATACTCAGGGGCCTAAGGCAGGAAAATCAGAGTTTCCGGGTCGACCAAGGCAATTTAGTGAGACCCTGTCTCCAAAGTAAGGTGAGGGCTGAGCATGAAGCTGAGCAGTAAACATGTTTGTCTAGCATATGTAAGGCCCCATTTCAATTTAAAAATGAAACCAGATTATAGTGGCTCTTCCCCAGCTCACAATTATAAAGTGGACCAAAGGCAAGGGCAGCCAGAGAGCTACTGAACCGGAAGTCTGAAGGGTGGCTACAAAACTGGCAAGGCTTCCCATGGCAACCCTGGCTGTCCTCTGCTTTTGGCAGGTAGTAGTGGAACAGAAAGAGCTATGGTGGTAGCCTTGTGAATATAGGGACAGAAGTACTTGTCTACTCTTTAGAATAAAACTAGAAGTCAAAAAGATTTGCAGAGATCCACATGGTTTCAAGAAAATGTAAGCAGAGTGACTTCAAATAATGTGACAAGGCAACGGAATATAATGAATGGCAATAAGGAGGAAGGAAACACACAAACAAAACAAAACACTAAGGTGGCTCTCAGATCTTTAAAAAAGACTTAGCTACTTATTTTATGTGGATGGGTATTTTGTCTGCACACCGGAAAAGGGCATCAGATCCTGTGGGATTAGAGTTGTGGACAGTTGTGAGCTGCCGTGTGGGTGGGCAGGAATTGAACTCAGGCTCTCTGGAAGAGCAAAGAGCAGTCAGTGCTCATAACCACTGAACCATCCCTCAAATCATCTTTTAAGAAATTAATTAGTCCGAGCATGATGCTGTTTCCTTCTAAACTTGTACTTTCTTGGAAGGCTGAGCAGGGGTATAGTAAAGAGGAGGTCAGCCTGAGCGATAGAGTAATACCCTGATGTAAAGAAAAAGGAAAAAAATTATTCATGCGAAACGAGAAGCCTTAGATGGCTCCAGCATTTCAGGCTCCTACAGCATAAACCCAACTCAATATGAAGAGTAAACTAATCTAGCTTAGCCAATAGGAACTAACCCCTAACAAGCTACTTTCCACTTTAACCAATGAAACATGTTTTCTTTGTTTTGCTTTTGCAAACACCTAACAAAACCTTCCTATGACTCTTCTCCACGAAGCCCTGAACTGCTTGTGATCTGATTCTCTGCCTAATTTATAAATAGCTATCTATTCGAATAAACTCATTAAGAATTTCTTGCAAGGAAAATATTTTTGCTTCTCCAATTCAGGTCATATGTGCCCCGGAGTCCTTGAATGTTAACCAACAGTTTTCTCTGAATTAGCCACAATTCCAGCCCTCGCAGTGAAAGTGGGTCTGTACCGAATCTGCAATCATTTCTACATTGCTCACAAACTGGATAGAGAACCTTGTAAAGCTAAGCACAGAACTGAGATTGCTGAGGGTAAGGTTGTGAGCAAATTAGGCTGACGTCGGAAGGGTTCTCCCCACAATATAGATGCTTGCTGCTGGCCGGAAGAGTCTTTTTGCCAGGAGGAAACCGTGGGAACGTGAAAATGAAAGAGGAAAAAGCAAATGGAGTTTGTGGCTGGTTTGGATGCTGCGTTATTTGAGGGTGCTGTTGTTTCCAGTTTTGGGGACTTTTAAAATTGTGTGCGCTTCTCACTATGATCACTGTGCTAGGGGAGTTTAGCTTGTAGTCCCTGGTGTGCTTGCATGTCTTTCTCTATGAATGCTGTTCTTGATAACATTAAGGGCAGTTCTGTGTGGGTCTTCTCCCAGTATGCTGACTGTCTCATTGGGAAAAAAGATATTTTCTTTTGATCTCTTCTAATACTTCTACATATTTACCAATTACGTGAATTTAAAATGTGCTTTTAGCACCTGCATTTTTACTTGTATGTCTTTGTACAAGTTCACTAGTAAAAAATTAGAGTTAAAAAAAATGAAGAAAAACGCCATGATAATTTAGTTTCTTTGGCGGGGCACATATCTAGATGATAGTGTGTTTGCCTGGCACGCACACAGTCCTGAGTTTGATTCCCAGCACTATATAAAGTCAAACACAAAATTATATGGTGGGACCTGCCTACAATGCGATCATTTGGAAGTGGAAGCAAGGTCAGGCTCTCAAGGTTGTGAGTTTGAGGTCAGTCTGGTATATATGAGATCCAGTTTCAAGAAAACAACAACAGCAAATTCTTTAATAAAATGCTTAAATTATCCTTTATTAAGTAAAAAAAATCTACCTGTCTCCAAAAACAAACCAAAAAGAAAAGAAAAAAGAAAAAGAAAGAAAGAAAAGAAAAGAAATAATTTCCACAGGGAAACTGCACTCATAATATGGTTTCCAAAATAAGGCCTGAACCAAGCTGGCAAGGATGGGAAAATCTCACAAGTCTACACTCCTAGATGGAGGACCAAGGACAAATAACAACCGCTGAGAGAGGGAGACTCAGTTATCTCCGGAGATGAGCCTCCTAATCAGTTATCCAATACCAAGTGGTCAGCTTCCAACATATACACACATACAGACACAAAGACATACACACACATTCATATGTATATACATGCATAAATATATATATATACATATATACGAGCAATACTAAATGGACAAAGCAGGTTATATTTATGTTATATATATATTTATTCATTCTATACATATCTGTATATGTAAAGAATGTATACATAACAATAATAACTAAAGAAAAAGAGTTCATGAGTTTAAAATGGAGAACTAGAGAGAGAAATGGTATAAAAATAGCACTCACATGTGCAACTCTCAAAGAGTAATAAATAAAATAATTAAAAAGAAAAAATTACATTTCCAACAAATTATTTTAATGTGAGATTTTTGAGATGTGTGTGTGTGTGTATGTTTGATGTTTTCCTGATTCTGCTGTATACTCAGAATTATTTTAGAATAAATTGCTATTGTCCTTGATTATAAAGCAATTCAGAATAACAAAGTACATTTCCTCCGCCTACTAGTAATTCTTTAAATGGAAAGGACCTTTGGCCATTGTTTCATTTTTAGAGCCTCCAATTATTTTAGCGTGATTAATGAGAGTGGCAGTTCCTTGACGTGCCTAATAACTATATCCTGTTAGTCACTTTGCTCCCAAGTGTTGGCTAAATGTCCCACTACATACGACAGAACACAAACAGTCCCACGATGACTGGGTCAGAAGCTGAGCAGAGGGTTCTGGTCATACAATATCCTTGAGGGAATCGAGGCTAAAAAGACACCAGAGAAGCCAGCTTTGCATCTTGCTTTCTCTTGGTTTCGTTGCTAACCGTGGGCTGTTTTACTCTCTTTGGAACTCTATCGATCAGCATTGGGCAGACTGTCACAGTGCCCAGACAGTGCCATCTCCTCTAAGCAAGGTCCCCTAACACTTCCTTCCTGGTCTCTGCTGAGGAGTAGTTGCTCAGATCCTCAAGGGCCCAGCCATGCCCTCTGCCACCCACAGCTCTGTCATCCCTTTGTTCTTGGGACAGCTGACTTGGTAATGCAATTACAGTCCTGTCCTGGACTACAGGACTCGGCTTTGCATATTGCTCTGATTTTGATCCCCCAGACCTGAACTGGAAATGGGATTGGAATTCGACAAGCTGCATTTTAGCAAGCCCTCCATGGGTTCAGAGAAATTCTAGATGGAGATCATGCCTTACTGCGCGCGCGCGCGCACACACACACACACACACACACAAATACGCACACACACACACACATCTAAAGCATGTCTGTTTTCACTTCTGGAGCATATTCCCCTCTTCCATCTCACCCTCTTAAACCTGCTCTCTGCGCTTGCTAGTCTTTTGTAATTCTAAAACTAAGTCTGGCATCTTATCCCTGTGTCTCCAAGCCAGCTTCAGGCTTCCTTAATCTAGTCCTTGCTACATAAAGAGCCCACATTTCCCACTCACTCTTTTCCCATGATTGTAGTTTGATATTTAATATTTAATATTTCACTACATTTAATATTTCACTACATCTCTTTTATCTCAGCTGAACAAATGCCTGGAGCAAAACTGGCCATTAATTGTGAAATAAATATTGGTTGAATAAATGTTGCCTATTTTTCTTTTAATATCAGCCTCTAATTGTTAACTAGAGTGATTGATTGCTAGTCAGCTTTCTGATTCTGTGACAAAATTACTGAGAAAATCATCTTGACTGATGGTGTTAGGGTCCCTGGAGTAGCCCACGGAAGAAAGATTGTATGCAATCAGCAAGAGCATTGTTTATTCCGGGATGCTGAGATCCGCCAGACAGACAACAAAATGGCGTCTACCCTGACCCCAGCTCACAGGCTCTTTTTAAGGGCAACCAGAGGAGGGGGGAGGGGCAGGGGAGGTTAGACCATACTGGACCTAATTGGCTGGGGATTAGGTCATCCTGAACCTGATTGGCTGGGGCTTCTCTTTCTGCTTTAAGAGAGTACTGAAAGTGAAAGTAAACTGGGACCCAAGGCCTGGGTCCAGGAGGAGCCTTTGCCCTTGGAGCTCCTGAGGCTCTCAATGGTGCAGTGTCACATGGTCAGCCCTGAAGACATATATACAAGCAGCATTATACAAACAGCAGGTCATTTTTACATGCATGTAAAAACAATAAAGAGGCTACGACTGTGAAAAAGCTTAGGGAGGGGTACAAAGAAGGGCTTTTCACAACACAGCCTATGGAAATATCGACCCAACCCCTGAGCATGTTAAGCAAGCTTTCTATCACTGGGCTATATTTCCAGGCCCCATTTGCAGAATGGAAAAAAAAATGCCCTTAAAGGTGAGAGTCAATCTCTCCAGTTTGTCCCACTCTAAAATCTTTGGTACGTGGAACTGCACTTGAAAACATTGAGTGATGCTCCAGTAAATACTTAACTCAGTAACTGTGCTAAGAACCCAGACAAAAGCACGGGGAAAATGGGTGTGCAAGCAGGGGCTTTTTATGTTAACCTACTGTATGAATTTCTGTTAATGTGGGTTCACATGGCAGGGGTTATTATTTTTTGAGTGGTTTGTTATTTTAAAAACAGGTTACCCGGCTTCAATTTTACGAAGTTTGAAAACCACTTGTTTCATAGTTGTATATACAGTCCCCGAGGCAGTTGTCAAGAGTGGTACTTGGGGTTGAATTCCTTGACTCAAAGCCTCCAACTTACTACAGGCAGATTGCAAACAAATACAGGAAATACCTTATTCCAGATGGACCCATTTATCTTTTATTTCGGCAGCCCCATCTGTGCTAAATTGAAATCATTCTCAGAGCTCTTCATATCAGGCTGCATCAGCGGTGTCCTCAGCGAGAAGGAAGATACTCTCTTTGTGTTGGTCCTTACGATGGTTTATGCTATTGAGTAGATAGGAAAGGCAAGCCAGAGGGGGGCTTTCTACTACTTCAGTCTCCTCCCAAGACCATCCCATCTCACTCACATTCTCAGACTGCACAGCGGTCTTGTTCCCCAGCCCCTCCTCATCCTTCCTCCCACCTTATGTCTTCCCCAAGGCTCTTCTCTCTGCCGGGGCTTCTCCTTTGCCTGCATTTATTCATGTTTCCATTTCTCTCTTCCTTAATGCTTGCACTACACTTGCCACGCCTTCACTGGGGGCTTTGCCATCTGCTCTTTTCGTTATTACAGTCTTCCCATTATTTTACTATTTATCTTGCTGATTGCTTTTTCTACCGCCTTGTCAGTTGTTTAAGATGCAGGTATAGGTTTTTAATTTGTTTTATTTTTTGCTTATAAATATTTTAAACAGAATGGAGCCTGTTTTATATTTTTATTTAGTGAATGAAGGAATGAGGATTAATGTAGAAGGAGCTGCAGGCGGGCCTGTTTTTCGTACCACTCGGCTCCCACATGGCTTCACACAGGAAATAACAACACACAAATTGTATTCTTTTAAACACTGCCTGGCCCATTAGCTCTAGCCTCTTACTGGCTAATTCTCACATCTTGCTTAACCCATTTGTTAATAATCTGTGTAGCAACAGAAGTGGTGGCTTACCGGGGGAAAGATTCAACATGTCTGACCTGGCAGCTGGCTTCACTGCATCTGACCTCACTGCCTTCTACCAGCATCCTGTTCTGTTTACTCTGCCTACCTAATTTTTTGCCCTATCAAAGGGCCAAGGCAGTTTCTTTATTAACCAATGAAAGTAACAAATAGACAGATGACCCTCCTCCATCAGATTAACCTTCACAAATTATAGAATTGGAGATCTTTAAGGGAAAAAAGTAAGGCTTGGCCATTCTCCACTGCCTACTCACAGCCTTATAAAGTGCCTGAGATATAGAGGGCACTCCTATGAGTGAATGAGCCAATGTCTTATGGGAGGCTCCTTTTTGTTCACTACATCCCAGGCTGACACATGAGTCAAAAGTAACCAATACCTTATTATAATTTTGTTCTAGAGACTTACATAAATTCACTTCTGAGTTTCCGTTTTTTATATATTTACAAGAAGCAACATTATTTTTGAGAGATTTACATGAGATTTAGAAGTTAAACGATACCCGGTGGTCAGTTTGTAGTAAAGCTTCAGTTAATATTCTATGCTACTGTTTCTTCTCTTTTAAAAAATCGCTTCTAGTCCCATGATGATTCGTATGATCAACTTGTATTGGAATTGTTCTTGGAGACAGAATTCAAAATCACAGCCACAACACAACATCCTTAATAGGGCAAACAAGAGGGTAATTTGTCTCTCTAGATTCCAAACTGAATCCCTAGCTACACCTGGGAAGGAAATACCACTGCACACAAACAGTCTGAGTCAGTGGCTCCCATCACAAAGGAGAACAGAAGGAAAAAAAAGAAAGAAGAAAAGGACAAATGCAGTACACCACCTAGGAAATTCCAAGCTCAAATTCTCATTGTTGTTTCTGTCCTCTTGGTATTTATGCTTTGACCATTGTTTTAATTGTGGTGCAGACAGAAGTGTATATTCTAGAATGTTTACTTCCTCCTTAAAGCTCAGCACTGTCCCTACATGCCAGGTTTGGTAACCATGTGATATGCTTTACTGTGAATCTGCCTTCAGCCAAAGAAACTGGGAGCTCAGAGATCAAATTTAGGAAGTTAAATTTGATGTAATTTTTTTTCTTGCATGGGTCCAGAAATCAGTCAGTCTTTGTTCAAAGGCTAGAACCCAGAGAGTGTAATCTTATAAAATTAATAGCATTATGGCTATGATTTTCTCCTTATCATCAGTATTATTAGAATATTTGAAAAGGGAATTGTTTTAGGAAAATCTTGATAAGGGGACTATACTTTAGAGGGATTTCTAAATTTATCCCAATTGTAAGCTTGCCCTGTTTATCTAAATTAATAGAATTTATTTTTGTTTTGTGCAGGGCAGCGGTTGACTCACTTTAATAAGTTTTAAAAGAGACCATGGTTAGGGAGCAGCATGAATTATAGTGTTGTATAGTTTGTTTTCTACGTTGGTGGGAATGTTTGTATCTGTCATTTTCACTCATTATTTGACTGCCTTCTAAGCGATCAAAACTTTTAAAGTTTTTAAAAAGTTAAGTAATTCCACAATTGAATCAATCAGGGCAATTTCTTTTGAGTACTGCACATACTTCTAAGCTGGTTTCTTTGGAATATTGATACATATTTAGATATTATTTTAATCATAATCTATGAAGAATGGCTTTTGTTTTTATTGTGTTGTATTTAAGTGAGCAGCTTCCATGTCTCATGCAAACTAATTTGAGTTCTCAGTGACAATGTCTTCAAATACATGCTTTAGAATGTATTTGACAATTCTTTTCATGGTACCCTCTGGGTTATTTTCTTCCTATACTTCTTTTTGTTGTTTTCTTGTCTGCCTACATTCTTAGAAGAAGGAAGTTACGCTGTTCACAAAACTATGGTTTTGTAACATGCTCAACATTTTCATTTGTTTATCACAAATGTTATATATTTATTTTATGTTTTATTTATCTGGCATCTCTCTAGGTAACTAGCTCTTCCATATGGACACTTGCATACATGTGGAGGTCATAGGACAATTTATGGAAGTTGCTTCCTTTTCCTACAATGTGGGCTCCAGGGATTGAACCCACATTCTCGAGTTTGGTACCAATCAACATTACTGCTGAGCCATTTTGTTAGCCTATAGTTATTGACTGGTGACTAAGTTGTCTATTATTGATTATAAAGTCACAGAAAAATTTAGTGTCTCCAAATAATGATCTTAATTGTTTCTTAGGTTTCTGAAGTTTTGCTGAGCTCAGCAAGGTGATTGTTCTGCTGGCATTGCTTCAGGCTTCTGTGTAGTGGCTGATGAGGCTGTGCTGTGAAAGATGTCTTCTTTATGGACCTATTATGCACATTTGGGCTTCCCGAGGCTGCTAAATTCCTTCTACTGTGACTCCAAGCTCTAAGAGATATAAGAGAGGTGCTACTCTCCTTTAAGTCAGTTGAAAAGATGTCCCAGGGTATCATGTCCACTGTGCTCTATTGGTCACAGATAGTCACCTGATAAGGCCATTTTTATATGATTTTAAAATTAGGAAAGAAATGTTTCATCTTAGAGCGCTGGATAAAATATCTCTTCCAGATGTATGAGGTAAAACATGACCAGATGAAAGCCAGTGGCATTTTGTGAATCCTTAAAAGAACCAATATCTCAAGGCAGATAAATATTTGAAGCCTGGAAAGAAACAAGTACCTGTAGGGAAATATTTAATCTGAGAATTTGCTCCTTGGGACACTCATAATCAAACATCACATGGCAACTATTAAAAAACTAACTTCTAATAGCAAAGTATGGGTCAGAGTAAGAGTACAAATCAAATTGTAGACTGCAATGCAAAGGATTGTGTCATCCCCTGTAAACACTCCAGCAAGTGCCTTCGGGGAAGGCCATGTAGAAGCCTGAGAGGGAAGAAAAAAACAAAAAACAAAAAACTCCCAAGGCAGCATTTAGAGTATGGAACATCACCTACTGCCACAGATATGCCTAGATATTTTTGTTTATTTGCTCTCTGAGGAGAAAAATGCCTCAAACTTGAGGGAAAATAACAGACACTAAATTGAGAGTATTGGTGGAAGGTTATCATAGCTGTAGAACGGGGGAGCTTTATACATGACAAAGGCAGAGAACTGTGCTAGATCTAGCCCTGCATGCAGAGAAGGGCAGAAAAACTGAGATCCAGGGTTATAATCGAGGCAGTGAACACCTGAAATGAATCTTCTCCTTTCAACCACTCCAAGTGTTGGAAACAAGCAATAGTGGAGCATAGGAGGCATATAAGCACAAACAAAGGAGCCAAAGTTAAGCAATGTACAGGTGTTAAAAAAATAAAAACTCCCTGGCACATGGATCCCTGGAACAACACATCACCATAGAAACTATTAGTTCACTGGTGATAATCATAACCACAGCAAACTCCCAGTACAGACCAGTTTCTGATTAGACCAACACTAATCTCTACCTAGAAGTCAGGCTGAAGCAAAGATACATGCTGTAGGAAGGTAAGGACTATGAGGTACATAACCCTGTCCCTGGTGAGATAGAGAGAGCCTATCTTCCTCCAATGGCAACTGCCAGCCCCCTGCTAACCCCTGAGAGAGGGTTGCTTATGTTTTTCCTCAGATTGCTACTACACCAATATAGGTTCAGGTAAGAGATGTGTGCTTGCCATGTATCAACCTGCTTTCATCAAGGAGGGAATAACCCAGGTTGGGTAATGTATATACTCCCCTTTCTTGCTCTCATTGCCCACCCTCCAAAACTGATCCTTAATTAGAAGAAGAAATTGGCACTGTAAATACCTTGATGAGACTCAGTCATGACTCTCACTTCTCCTCATTTTGTATGACACCATTTGAATGATGGAATGTTGGTTCAGCAAGCAGGGAGCTGGATAAATGTATAAGTTTCTATATTACTCATTATAGCTAACACACAATTTTCTTTTCCATTTAGATCAGATAAGAGTAGAGATTATGGCCTTTGACTCTTGATTTTATGAAAAAGTTTGGCATACTATAAAAAGGATATTTTATCCCTCCTGTATGCTTACAATAAGCCTTAATTGGCAGGTTTTAAAAATTGTACTGTTTTAAGTAGCTGGATCTCACTCTTCCTATATGATTAACCCTGGGAACAGGTATTTTTATAAAATGTCTATTTTAAATATAAGTATATTTAAGGAATGTTTGGGGAGTTGTCTGTATATAGTAACTACACTAATTACAGTCAACCTAGAGAACCCCAATCATCTACTTATAAACTAATGTCTATATATTAAGAAATATTAATCAAAAGCTAAGTTGGTTGAGTGAAGAATAAACTCACTTCCAATTTCAGAATTGTTTATTAACTAGCTCTTTCAACTTTCTACTCCATCTCATATAAAAGAAAGATCCTAGAATTTCAAATTTAATTTAGACATAAATGCTATAGGAAGTCTTACAGCCAGTGGTTACCCTCCCACTGGGGCGTGGCCTCTTATACTATATAAGCTGATGTAGAGCATGTGTCCACTTGCTGGATTCGGTTTCTGTTCTCCGTTCAAGCAGAGGATTCTGATTTATGAGTTTACCCTAAATAGATAGCCATCTATTTCTTAATTCTGAGCTCATGTAAGCTTTCTTTTAAGTATCCTTCTACACATAAATACAGTTAATCTCTCTGTTTTTTAAAATTTAAGTAAAATACTAGAGTCAATTTTGATTTAATACTATTGAAGTTATAATGCTACTTATGATGATAAGGATGTTATAACAAACCATGACCAAGCTTGACAACTTTTGGAGGGTTTGAGTCAGACCTAATACCCTCTTGTGCATGATAATATATTTTAGAAATAGCCTAGACTACAATATAAATCTTAAGTTTGAGCAGGCTTTAGAATTGCTCAGAGTATGGCTTATTCAATGATTTACTGAATTTCTTCTCTTTAGGTTTCTGATAGACTGGGCCAGAGACTTGAGAGTTTACGTGTGTCACAGGTTCCCACACAAGTGCTACACCCTTTGAGCAAGGCTAGCTTGGCGATCAGTTCACCCTGGAACCTGCCATACACTTTCATTCTTCATTTACACTTATTTACTTGGAAGGAATGTGTGTGCATGTGTGTGTGTGTGTGTGTGCGCGCGCGTGCACGCATGCATGTTCACAGATATAGGCACATGTTCATGTGTGTACAAGTGAGTGTTTATGTGAAGGGATGGAGATGATGCTAAATGTCCTCAATCACTCATCATTTTATTTGAATGGCATAGAGTCTTGTTGAATGAAGAACTTGCCAATTGGAGCCAGTCTAGTTGGCAACCTTGCCCTGGAGCTCACCCATTTGTTTCATGAGGGCTGGGATTATAAGCGGCTGACCATGTCTGACTGGCTTGTGCACATGTGCTGGGAATCTGAACTCCAGCCCTCGTGCTTGCATAGCAAATGCTTTGTCTGCAGCATTATTTACCAGCTTCCACCTTAACTTTCTGGTGTATAAAGTAGAGTGATAGATTCTATGGAGCAATGACTAACAGTGGGGTTGTTGCTAGACAGACAGCAAGCATTTGTTTCAGTGTGTGGAGCAGGTGTGTATCGAGCAAATCAAGACTGCTGATGCTATTCAGAGTGTCTGATGAGGAAAGTGTTTAGTGCTGCGCTGCCTCATTGCGTTTTTATCTGCATTCACGTTGAACAAATAAACAAATAGGTCGTGTTTCCATTCTGATTGCATACAGAGGAAAGCTGTTCTTTGAATGACAAGTGGCTTGTTTCAATTCTGTCTCTTTTGAGAAATCATTATTTTGCAAAACAAATATTGGCCAGCCACTAGCATGCCTTTGTGACCAGACAAAATATACTGGAACAAAAACACACACTCATAAATGTGCATGTTGTAAAAGAAATAAAATATAGCGGTTTTGCTTTTCTTTCTTGCTCCTGTTGTATTTGCCTCCAGTTTCTGCTTCAGACTACAGTCACTCTTCTTTGCTTCTCTTCCTTCCTCCTGTTCCAAGGGGTGCATCTTGCCTCAGGTGAGGAGTTGCTGCAAACAGGGTGCACAAATGTGTAGGCTTCATAGTGTTTTTGGTATTGTAATTTCTTATGACTGAGAAAAGAATGGAAAATGTCACCTAGGAGTTTGGGGGCATTTCCTGGTCAGCAATGTCTTTGAAATTGAATAATATTTTAAGACAGACGTTTTTAGTTGTAAAGAACCTTAATCACATAGCAAAAATGCCTTTGAAATATTTTCTTTGAACAATACACTTGCTGGTTCAGAGAAACTTGTTTCCATAAAATGATGTTGTAATCTTAATGCATTTATTTCCTTGACGTTGTAAGCACCCATGAAGATACAATTTTATTCTTGGTCCTATTTATTCCATTCTGAGAATCAGGATGTTTGCTTTGAGCTGTTCTATACAAATGTTTTTATTCCTAGCCCTCATTGTTTTAGAGAAGCAATTATAGACTCTGATTGGAGAAAACAATATAAAGTTGCTGTGAATGAGATGGGGGTTCTTGCTTTCTCTGCAGAGGCCTTCTCCACTTGAACAGTCTGAGAATTCCCATGAAGCTAAATTCTAGATATAAAGTCACTGGTTTAGAGGAAAGGAGACTTTGTCTAAATTCAGCTTTCCTAAATAATTCCATTCACTTGACTCTGAAGAAACTAGACTCACGTTAAATGGAGACTTGATTATTATGCAAATGTTACACAGGAGGAGTGACAGATTTGTTATTATTTATGACAAGAAATGCTCAAGGTTTATGAAAAAAGAAATGCCAGGAAGGTGGGGGTAGTAACTCAGTTGCTAAAATGTGTATCTTGAAAGCACATAAAGACTTAAGGGCCTGGATCTTTTATTTCTATGCCAAGCATCCAATTAAAAGAAGAAAGAGAAATAGGAGAAGGAGGAGGAGAAGGAAGGAGAAGCAGCAGCGGCCAAGTCTGGTGACACATGTCTTCACAGTACTCAGGAGGCAATGACAGAAATACCTCTGTGAGTTAGAGGCAGCTAGTTCAAGGAGAGTCAGGGCTACACACACACACACACAAAAATAAACCTGTCTCAAAAAGCAAAGAAGAAACCCTATAACACCATTGGTAGAGAGGTCAAGACAGGTGAAACCTTGCATCCTCTGGACAGCCAGTCCAGCCCATTGGAGTTCCAGACCAGTGAGAGACCCTTCCTTAAAGAATAAGGTGAATAGGACAAGAGCAGAGGTTGTCCCCCTCTCCTCTCCTCTCTCTCTCTCTCTCTCTCTCTCTCTCTCTCTCTCTCTCTCTCTCTCGTTCTCTCTCTCTCTCGTTCTCTCTCTCCCTCTCTGTATTTCCATAAATACTTTATTATGCACATATTAGAAGGTAAAGTTTATTTAGTTTTATATACCTAAGTAGCATGTATATTATATCACAGAAACACATTTTGTCGTAGTTCTAAATATAACTCATAAACATAGATTTCTGCTCACACACATATGTACACAGTCTGTGGAATCCCAAGTGAAACTATGCTCACCAGAAAGCAGCATGCTTGTTATTAAGCTATAGTTCTAAAATGAGTTCATTGTATCTAAAGCACATTACTGGTGTGGGAAGTCCTTCTGTTTATGCGTTATTTTTATTGGTTAATAAAGAAGCTGCTTTTGGCCAATAGCTTAACAGAGTAAAACAAGGCTAAAAGATATATATATATATATATATATATATATATATATATATATATATATATAGAGAGAGAGAGAGAGAGAGAGAGAGAGAGAGAGAATAGGTGGAGGGTGGAGTCAGGGAGATACCAGAGGGGAAAGATATAAGCGGCCAGCTAGAACCTTTCCAGTAGGCCAAGAGCCTCATGGTAAAATATAAAATAATGGAAATGGGTTAATTCTAGATGTAAAAACTAGCTAGCAATACGCTTAAGTAATTGGCCAAGCAGTGATTCAAATAATATAGTTTCTGAGTGATTATTTCAGGAGTCTGGGCAACCAGAAACGAGTAAACAGCCTCCCCCAACACATTATTGTCTCCAAATGGATGTGGTGACATGACTGACTTACCTGAAGGAAGTTTCTTGCAGTATTAAATATATTAATACAGTTTATATACGCACATTGCTAAAATTTTGGCCCCAGAGTCTTTCAGTATTTGAATGACAAGTCAGGGTCTAAGTCATTTTTTTCCAGTTATCATGTGTCATTATTGACATGAATACATTTGATTTGATTTTGGGAGAAGATACCATTCTATCTTTTCTCCATGTCAGTGATAGAAACCTCCAAGTAACCTGAACATTTTTCTTTGTCCCTAAGATTGAAAGATGAGAAGACCACGTCAGGTAGTCTGAGTCGTGACAGGGGTCTTGAGGGTAACTTCTGGCAGCACCTTACAGCGAGTGAATGGGACAGGGAGAACTTTGGAACTTGTCTTGAAACTGCAACCACTTGTGATGTTATAAAAGGAAAAACCATCAGCAACAAGGACCAAAGAAGTAGGAGGGGAGGTGTTGCAGATGACAGACATGGAAAGTTGGGTAAAAATGCAACGGCAAATTTGAGCACCAAGGGCCTGGTTATTTTCTTAGCTAGAGACTTGCATGCCAAGCTACTCATTGTTGGGAAATAAGGAGCATCTGGACTCCCCAAGAAGGCTTTCATCTCAGCCTTAGTGAGAAGCACAGGAAAAGGCCTAAAGCAGCTTTGGAAGTCAGCTGTGCTTTTGGTTAAAGGCAAACAAGCATACTAGAAAGTCACCCCCCGACCGCGTGTGATCCAGGCAATGGTTTTCTTAGAGGCCAGTGAAAATAGTATTTTTTTTTTTAAGGAACACTTGAAAATCTTTTCATGGTGTGAGCTGCATCTCCTCCGGAAACTTGTACACTAGAAACTAGATTAAGGAAGAGGCTGGGCAAGGTGGAACATGCTTTAATCCAGCACTTGGGGAGTGGCGACTGAGTCAGGTGGATCTCTATGACTTTTAAGTCAGTCTGGTCTATATAATGAGTTTCAGGCCAGCTTGTCTAAAATAAATAAATGAATACATAAATATATCAAGAAATATCTTCCTATGGCACCTGATTTGACTATAGTTTCTCCAAAATTTCTAGAAGAAACAAGGTTTATGTAAAGTATTATTTCTCAAACACATCTTAAAGGAAGCTTCCAGATATCTTCTTTAATGCTTTCAAACTAATGTTTAAAAGTCTTACATTTTATTTTACTGATTTGGGTCTTGGACCATGTGCGTGCCAAGGCTGGCACCTGTGTCTGTCAAGAGGACAGCCTTCAGGGACCAGCTCTCTCCTTCTACCACATAGAGTCTAGGGATGGCGTCATGTCGTTGGACCTGGAGGGAAGTGCTTTTACTCACTGTGCCACCTCCTTTACATGTCCTCACTTCTTTCTTTAGTGGGTTTTTAATTTAAATTTTTTGAGATTATAATATAACAATTCTCTTTTTTCCTTTTTTACCTCATTCTTCACTCTCCTTCAAATCTAGTACCACTATTTTTTACTAATTGTTATTGCATGGATATATGCATCTGTATATATAAATCTATAATCTGTCTCCTTCATATAATGTTACTTCTATGTATGTTTTCAAGGCTGACCATTTGGCACTGGACAATCAATTGGTGTGTTCTTCCCTAGGAAAGACCTTCTCTCCTGTTTGCTGTTTTTCTGATTTGACTGTAGTTCTTTCTGTAGGGTTGGTCATGTGGGCTTTTCCCTGTCCTATTTGGCATGTCCATTCGTGTCCTCCTTGTGTAGCCCATGGTTGGGCTCATTTTGGTAAGATTCTGTATGTGTAGCTTCTTGTGTTACCAGGAGACACAATCTCACAGGAAAAAAGCAAACTTCTTGATCTTAGAGTCTTGGCGACCACTCTTCTGCAATAGGAGTGGGAGTGTTTATGAATGTATCCACTGAGACTCATCTCTAAAAATGCCACAAGGAGTCCTATTATTAACTATTTACTCCCCCAAAAAGAACCCTGTAATACATGCAATTCCACATATACATAAACATATATAATCTATATATATTTAATGTATATATATAATTTAATATATATTTTGATAAACTTTTCTCATCTTGACTCACAGTTCTCCTTTATATTAAAAGAAAATGTCTCACACAAAACTTAAAATTTCAAAGACTAGAACTCATCAATTACATGAAAAGTAGCCCTTGCCTTTTTAGAAGATTATTTTATAATTCAGAAAAGCAATTTAAAGTGAACCATTCTTTTCTTGACTCATTGAGTTTTCGAATTAAGATTATTGTAAGTTGGGGTCTGGAGAGATGGCTCAGTGGTTAAGAGCACTGGCTGTCCTTCCAGAAGTCATGGGTTCAATTCCCAACGCTCACATGGTGACTCACAACCACCTGTAATGGAATCTAATGCCCTCTTCTTATGTGTCAAAGTCAAAACACCCATATGCATAAAATGCACAAATAAATAGATCTTAAAACAAAGAAAGGAAGGAAGGAAGGAAGAAAGGAAGGAAGGAAGGAAGGAAGGAAGAAAGAAAGAAATAAAGAAAGAAAGAAAGAAAGAAAGAAACTTTAAAGGCCTATGTAAGTAACTCTCTTTCTTAAGCTTATTTATTGAGATGGGGTGTGACGTAAAGCACCATTAGAACATTTTACTCAGCACACCAGTGTTTGATCTCTAGAGTATGTGGCTGAGGATGTATAGTACTAAACACAAAGGGTCGTCAGCTGTGATGCCATACATTGCTTCTCTTCAATTGACAACCACTCTGTAGGAGTAAGGTATAGACAAACACTCTCCTAAGCACTCAACATATTGTCATCTTTAAATTTTCAATAAATAAAATGTTGCCCAGTGAAAGGCCATCTTGAAAAAGAAAATTTCAAGGTAGAAGCAAGCAGATCTCTGTGGGTGAGAGGCCAGCCTGGTTTACAGAGTAGATTCTAGGACAGCCAGGGCTATGCAGAGAAACATTGTCTCAAAAAACCAGAAGAAAAAAAAAGAAAAGAAAAAGAAAATTCTTATGGATAATATTGATTCTCTAAGGAAAGACAGCGATGGCAGGCAGTAACTTTGGAATGGTTATCTTCAAATAAAGAATTTCTTTTCTGTTTTGACATTTGAGACAAGGTCTCTACATAACTCTGGTTGTCCTGTACTCACTAAATGAACCAGGCTGGCCTTGAACTCACAGAATCCTACGTGCTTCTGACTCCCAAGTGCTGGGATTAAGGATTTCATATCTTGTCCTTTAGTATACAGGATGTGGAAGTAGGGGGTTGAACATCTCTTGTGAATATTTTTATGCAGAGATTTCAACTTGGGTCATGGAATTTAATAATAATTTGTTATGGAAAAATTAGGCAAATTAGTCTTCTCAGTTAGGAAATGTGCAAATTAGATCTAATAAGATTTCTCTGGTTTTCTAGTGATTCTTAGTAAAGCTAATCCTCTTGAAAAGCCTGTAGACTTTCCATGGCTTCCAGACAGTGTAGGTGAAGTATGGCCCCCTTTGTTTCTAACTGACTAAAGGTACAAACAATCTACATTTCTTGGAACTGTTTATATTTAAAATATTCTTGTTTTGTGTCCCTTTTGGTGCCACCAGTTCTGAGTTTAGATAAATAAAACAATTTCCTTATCTGTTGGTTTGAATCACTTCTGATTCTGCTCATTGGGGAATTTTATTTATGTATTTGTTTGTATACATATATTGCAAGGCAAGGGTTCTCTGTGTAACTCTGGTTGTCCTGGAACTCACTCTGTAGACCAGGCTGGCCTTGAACTCAGAGAGTCATCTTCCTCTGCTCCCTCAGTGCTGGGATTAAAGGCGTGTGTGCCTTGAAACGTAGGCACACGTTTGGCTTTATCTGAGAATTCTAAATAATAGCTATTAGAGAGGCCACTGTCTTTTGACTCCAGTGTGTGTGTGTGTGTGTGTGTGTGTGTGTGTGTGTGTTACTGAAGTGAAGACTGGATCACACATGCTATGCTAGTCAAATGCTATTCTACCACTGAATTATACTGCATAAAATAAATGTGTCAATAAGTGTCTTTCCACGAAGGAGAGATGTCCTGATGATCTACTGCTGTAAATGGATTGTTGGGGTTTTTTGCATGAGAAAACCTGGTAAATTACTGATTGTCTCCTTCTCCCAAAGTATTCAGAACACTTAGAAATGCCGTGAATGTTGGTTACTTGACACCTGAAGACAGAAGTGACTGGTGGAGTAAGGGGATGGCTGGGTGGAGTTTTTTCTCTACCCTAGGAGTCTTTAGAGCTGCTCAGAGTACTGCCTAGTTTGTTTGATAGTCTTTCTTGTCTCATGAGTTCTGACTTCAGAACAATAAAACATAGGCTCTTTATCCTCAGCCCAAATGGCTTCTGCTTCGTGGAGAACTTAAAACTAAATGTAGTGGTCCACACTTGTAGTCTCAGCCCTCTGGAGTTGGGGACTGTGGAAGGTTCAAGGGTATGCGGTGAGAGGAGCCGTCCCAAGAAAGCAAAGAAACAAAGGAAGTGCTCAGGTATTTAGACTTCACGATGTTGTGTCCAGGTTTCGTACACTCTGGAACTCAGCAGAACATCCTGGAAGAAACTACACAGATCATAGCAGAATCTCCGAAGCCACAGTTTCCAAGCTCTTCTGGACCCTTCTCAGTCTCTGACTCTAACAAAACAAGCGAATTACCATCTTATTACACAGATAAAAGAGGCACCAGGGGGAATCCTTGCTCACTCATGCCTGGCCAACCCACTTCATGCTTTCTCCTGTTACCACAGAAAATGTGTTCATGTTTATAGTCTGCCAGGCCTTCATCTGGGCTTTGGCACACTGGCCTCATTCCTGCTCAGCAGACTTTTTATGGGGTTTTCTGCCCCCTTTGCCTCAATCTCCTTGACGCCTCTTGCTCTGAGTCCCTCTATCCACCTATAACATACTTCACCCTCTCTTATTTTGTCTGCATCTCATGCAGAGCAGGCAGGCCTTGAATTTCTAAGTTTTCTGTGTGCGTTCCAAGTGCGCATTATAGCCATATACACTGTACCTGGATACAAACTTTATATACACAAAAGCCCAAGTATACAAAACAGCTGCTTTCCTACTTTTTAATCAAAACTTTGAACCCCCTTTTATCCTTACCCCCATTCTTTTAGCCTTTCCCCACAATGTTGCCCTTGCCCAGGCCATTCTTTCCTTACACACCTTCTCCTTCCTTAAACCTTTTCCTCACTCCACTGTGTCTTCCACAGCCTCCTTTGCTGTCCTCCACATCTAGGTGGGATGTCTAGAAGGTAGATGTGTGCACAGTACTGACCTGATCATCCCGCTCATGACACTCACCACAGAAGTAGGGACACTCAGATCACTCGTTGGGCCTAGTCATCAAGACCTAAGCTTTTCTAAGTTATTACAACATCTGAATTATTAGATTTCTCACCTCATCGGTGTGTGTGTGTGTGTGTGTGTGTGTGTGTGTGTGTGGTGGGTGTGTGTTACTTCTATGTATACTTTCTGGAGCTGATCACTTAGGATTGGATAACCATTGAGGGCACTCACCTCTGGCTCCTCCAATGCCTTGTTGATCTTTACCTGGTTGTTTCCTTTTCTCAGGAATCACTGTTGTAAGCTGCCTGCCTGAAAGTCGGTTCTGAATGCTGCGGTTTCTCTATTCTTTCCTTTCTTCTTCCCTTCCCTTTCCATCGTTTCCTTGTCTTTCCTTTCCATGTGATGTCATGTACAGAACCCAGGTCCCCATTCATCTACGGATGAACAAGTACTCTGTTACTCCATTTTGCCCTCATGCTTTTAATAACATAATTCTTTATTGATTCTTTGGGAATTTTACCTCATGCACCCCAATTCTGCTCACTCCCCATCCCTCCACATCTGCCCCTTATCATAGCATCCCTCCCCCCAAACTGGAACCACCCAAATAATTATTAAAAACAAAACAAAGCAAACAACAACAAAAAACCCTCACCTTGTTCCTCCATCTTTCCTGTTTCTCTAACACCTCTTCATTCATCCTAGTGGTATTGGGAGCTGCAGTGTGTCACAGAGTATACCCTTATGTTCAATCAGCCTTACCTACAAATGTTCATTGCAATGAGTCATTGGTCTGGTTCAAGGCCTCTGGCGCACCATCACCGAAACTCTTCTCGGATATCCTGATGTTGCCCTGAGACACGGAGATCCTGTGGCTATCATTCCCAGGACCAGTCCCTTCATGTACTCCAGCAGATTCTAGATGGGGCAGCTGTTAGGGTGGGCAAACCCAAGGCCCAGGATGGTGGGTCTGGGTGTTAGCTGAACTGATGAGGCTGGACCACTAGGATTGCCCTGGATGTGGAGGCAGCTCTCGTAGGTCCATGCCATCAAGGCAAGCTCTCCCATGCCCATGGTGAGGAGCAGGCCAGCTCTCCTGATGCAGTGTCCAGCAAAGGTAGGGCCAGTAAAGGGCAAGACACTCATGATCCTTCTGCCTCTGCCTCCCCAGGGCTGGGCTCATAGGCATGAACCACTGTATCTGGCTTTCTTCTTTTTTTTCATGAGGTTTGAGGGCTGTTAGTTATGTTCCAGCATATAAACATTTCCCATTTTAGATTTTTCATTATGACATCTAAGAATAACTTATGTTTATAGTCTAATTAATACTTTTCTTAAATAGTATGTGCTATGATTTCTAACATTAGAATTGAATACATTTCCTATCTTGACTTCTTGCTAGCATTTAATCAAGCACTTTTTTGCATGCCTATCTTTTTGAAATGTAAACAAACCTCCTTGATTATAGAATACAATTATACAACAAAACAATTTTATTCTTTCCTTCATGTTCAGCATTTACTGACTTTTCTGGCTAAGCCATTTGTGATTACTTTGACAAAACACCTTAAAGTAATTTCAAAGAGCACACTTTTCTTTCTCATTCTTCTGGAGGTTGGGCAACCTAAGATCAACGTACTGGTAGCTTTGGAGCCTGGTGAGAATCCCTGCTCCAAAGGGATTCATACTATTCACTCAAATATTGGAAGCAGACGTCTCAACCGGCCTTCTTTTATAAGGAAGTAACTCTATCAATGAAGGCAGGGTTCTCATGACCTAATTATCACTTCATCATCCTACCTCTGAATAGTATCACCTGGGGCCAGGTTTCAATAGATGAATTATGGATTGGGGGCACACAAGGAACACTAGCTACTTGTCACATTGCTGTGACAAAATTGCTGACAAGAAGTTAGCTCAAGAGAGGAATAGTTCTTTTTTTTTTTGGCTCACAGTTTTAGGGAACACAGTCCATCATGGTTGGGGAGTCAACGACATAAGAGTGTAAGCCACTGGTCACATTGCTCCCACAATAAGGAATCCCAAGGAGATGGAGGCTTGTGCCCAGCTAACTTTCTCCCATTTTTGAAGTCTGAGACTTTATTCCTTAGAATTGTGAGGCCTGTATCATAGTAGGTCTTCCTTAATTAACCCAAGCTGATCATTCTGATGTATGGTGTATGCCTGATGGTTTGTTGTCTTGGTGAGTCTTGGTCTTGTCAATCTGACAGTAAATGCTACCTCTGCATATCCATAGCAGTTACCATATGGATCAATCTTTGAAATGGAAATGGGGTTTCTACTTTACAAATCCCCAGGTCTCACTAGGACAATGTTTGCAGACTAAATGTTTCAGTCAAGGCCCTGGGATAAAGCAGATGACACCATCAGCTGGAATTTTTAAGGAGAAATGCATGGCAGAGTGAATGTTTTCAGTGGGGTAGAGAGAGTGAAGGGACTCACTCACAGAGGGTGTGAAAACACTCTCAAGAGCTAATGACAGCCGCAATCTGTCACCACTTGTGAGAGGATGCACAGAACACTATCCGTATACTCATTTTACACATGCAGATATAATATAAAAAGTTAGCAAAGTAGCAAAGTAAATTCATTGAGTGGGGGCCGGATTTCAAAAGAGAACTATGATTCAAACAGATGACTTTACGATGTGAGAAGAGAGAGAATGGGAGCAGAGAGAAACATGTCTGTGGCTTTGTGAACTGACAATGTGCATGGTTCATCTTCTGGTCTAACTAGAGGCCACTGAAGCAGATGTAGACATTAGACAGCTCCTAAAGGACTATGGGGTCCCATCTGCCTTATTCCTATGTTCTGAATTTGACCTAATCTTGGTTGGAGTGCAATGAGAAGTCTCTACATGGCCATTCCTTCTGTGGTGGCTACAGGGGACTTCTGCCAAGCATGTGATAGGTGTCCAGGAGAGGGAGAGAGGAAGTTACAGTTTCTTTTCAGGCCCTTTCTCTGAAATGTCATCATCATCATCATCATCATCATCATCATCATCATCCCCATTGTTCTGTTAGTAAAGACAGTTATCTAAGATTATAAATTAAGAAAATTCAAAAATGTGTCCACCACCATATATGCTTTCCTATGTAAAAATCTAGAGGCTCCTCAATAGAAAAAAAAAAACCTGAACAGTTAAACAAAACCCATGCCCACCACAATATCCACCTTATCTATGATCTGCTGGAGCAAGGGAAAGTCTTGCAAACTCAGAACTGCAGGATCTCCACGACACAGGGCAACAAGAGGAAAACCAAGAAGAGTTCCAGTGAGGGCCCAGCATTGATAGTGTAGCAGAAATCAGAGACCTTGAACCAGGCCAATGACTATGCAATGAACACTTGCAAGTAAAGATGTATGGACAAAAGTGTTTACTGCATGACTCACTATGTCACACTACAGTTTCCATGTTGAGATTCCCTTTTCCCACTTTTTCCCTTAAATTGTGTCAGGGATGGGGTGGCTGCAAGGGCAAAGAGCAGATACTCAGGAATGGGAAATGAATTGTTGAGATGCACGATGTGAAAGACAATAAATAAAAAGAAAATTTAAAAAGAAGAAAATCTGTAGAAAATAAACAAACAAGCAAACAAACAAAGACACATCAGAGAAAGATTTAAAAATGTCTTGGGTCCAAGTACAAGAGCAGCATCTATGGAGAGGAATAATCAGAGTTGTGTAATTCAGTTTCTACCTCTATCCCAAATGTCAGAGATAAACTAACTCAGAAGAACACTTATTTGGCTCCCTGCTTTGGAGGTTTCAGTTTATGACCCTTGGCTCCTGCTGGTTTCAGGCTGCAGTGAGCAGCAGACTGTAGCAGGTCACATGAGAGAACACTGCTGACCTTCTGTGGAAACATCCCAGACCCAATCTGCTATTATACACAACATCATCAAACACAGGAAAAGTCACAGAAAGATTAGAGTATAAACTAAGTCTCTCACTATATAAATGGAAAAAATGGCAAAGACATTGATTAAAATAAATGTAACAACCAAGAGAAACATAATAATTGAACACTTTAGAGATGAAAGAATGTAGATATAGATATATTGAGACAGTGTTTCAGTATGTGATCCTGACTGGCCTAGAACTCAGAGATCCATCTGCTGAATGCTGAATGCTGGGACTAAAGGTGTGTGTCACTATGCTCAGCAAAGAATGATTTTTGATTCAAGAAATAGAAAGTCTATAAAAAACAGACAGAGAAAAAGAGAGAGGTTTAAAAGAAATAATCCAAATAATCCAGAGGTCAGATGTGACAAATCCTTTCTTTGATAAAATCTCTCAGGATCCCAGCAAATAATTGCACATCTTATTTATGTAAATACAGTCTTGAAACCTGGTTCGTCACAACTACAAATAAAGACAACATTCCTAAACGTTTTCCAGTAGATAAAGTAGACCTGTACAGGATATACGATTAAGGTAGCAATGACTCTGACCACCAACACTAACTGAGCAATAGGCTCAAAACTCTAATGTGCAATACATTAGCCTAACACTCTCACAACATGTCAACAGAACATGATGAAAAAATTATATTTTATTTTAAAATGGTGATGAAATCCAGGGTCTCGGTATGCTAGAAAAGCTGTCAACATTGAGTTACACATTCAACCACAAATTACTTTTTGTTGTTGTTGTTGTTTTTCAATATAAGGTTTCTCTGTGTAACAGATCTGGCTGTTCTGAAACTCACAGAGATCTGCCAGCTTCTTCCAACTGCTGATATTGCAGGCATTTGCAACCACTGCCTGAATCACAAATTGCATTTGAGACAATCAGAAGACAGAAAAATTGTGTCTAGAGACTTGCTTTTTTTCCCCTCAGGATTATTTATTATGTATACAGTGTTCTGCCTGCATGTATGTTTGTACACCAGAAGAGGGCACTAAATCTCATTACAGATGGTTGTGAGCCACCATGTGGTTGCTGGGAATTGAGATCAGGACCTCTGGAAGAGCAGCCTGTGCCTTTAACCTCTGAGCCATCTCGCCAGCCTCCCTAAAGACCCTTTCTAAGGATGTTATTTCACAAACAGTAAAGCCAAGTGTGTGTAGATGTCAAGGATTTTCAGTTGAAAATTTTCAATTGTGCCCAATCCAAAAATGTTGGAGACCTAAATGCCAGTACTACAGACACAGAAAGTCTTTGAAGATTGTCAATTTGGGTTCAGATCATTAAGATGGGTCCAAGTTCAAAATGTCAGTGCCCTTATAAAAAGGAAACATTTAAATCCCGTTGAGAGCAACGTGAAGACATGGGGACGGTACCCTGTGTAAAGCAAAAACTGTTTGAGGCTATGAGAAGCCAGGAGAGGTGTGGACAGAATTTTTCTTACACTCTTCAGAAAGGTCTTAACTATGAAGACCTGGTGTAGGAGGGTCTTCTTTCTATGTGTTGCTTTCATTGATTGAATAAAGAAAACTGTCTTGGCCTTTGATAGGGCAGCCCTTAGATGGGTGGAGAATACAGAACTGAATTCTGGGAGGAAGAAAGCAGGGTCAGAGAGAGCCGCCATGGAGCCAGCCACCAGGTCAGACATGCTAAATCTTTCCTAGTAAGCCACAACCTCATGGTGAACACAGATTATTAGAAATGGGTTGAATCAAGATGTGAGAGTTAGCCAATAAGAGGCTAGAATTAATGGGCCAGGCAGTGTTTAAATGAATACAATTTCTGTGTGGTTATTTCAGGGGTTAAGCTAGCTGGGCAGATGGGAGCCGGGCGGCGGGAAGCAGCCTGCCGCTCCTTTACAACAAAGACCTCTTGGTCTTGACTTCTAATCTCTAGCATTATAAGGCACTGGTACTGGGCTATGGCAGCCCTAGACAATGAATATCAAGAGAAAACTTTTCTGATACAATAAAGGATTAACTGACACAGAGGCCTTAGGAAAACAATACCAGGATGATTATATCTATTAGATCATTAAACTATCAGCCCTGATTAGGAATGGAATCAGAGGACTCCAAGAAGACTGAAAAGCTTAACAGAAGCAATACAAATAAACTCTAATGCAGAGGAAGAGATAATGTTCTTAACTCATGAAGAAAGGTCATGTTTCTCCTTTCCAGTTAGGATCTACCAAAAATAGAAAGCAAAAAATAAAAAAAACAATATGGTTGTTAATAAATTTATAATTTAATTAATGAAGGAAATAAAAAATAATGCATGCCTTTTAGCAGTTGATGAGTTATGAAGTAGATTCCAGTTACCTTAGACATGGTCCCTTGAAGGTCATGAAGTTATGACTTTGGACTCAGAGAGAATGAGATGCAATCTTATCCCATGTTAAAATAATTCTAAACATGTACCCTGTTTGTTAGTTTATGACTTCAGGAAGAAACATAGTGACTTACTTGTGGTTACAGAAAATATAATATGTATCACCAAATCTTATAATATAAAAATAATTTTAAAAAACAAACTTAGAGTTAGCTGTTATGAGAGGTGAGAGCAGAAAGCAGGGTGGAATTTTGATATTCTCATTTAGTCCACATACTGGTCCAGAAACATTGTCTAAGTCCTCAAAATAAGAAATAGGAGCTTGAGTTGTGTGTCCAGTTCAAAGTTATCAGTGTAAGAATTATTATTTCATTATACAAAATGGTACAACTCTCCACAACTTGCTAAAAAGCCTTTGTGAGACAGTTCCATCTAGGATTTACCTAACAGTGTGAAACAAAGTATGTTTCCAGGAAGAGTATGAGCAAGGTAGCTATGCCTACGGCCTCTGTACCTATCCTACTTTTACTGGAGGTTCCCATTAAATAAATATAGAGCAAGAAAGGGAAATAGAATATGTATATTGGGAGGAGAAAAATACATAATTATCCACTCTGGTTCTTTCAGGAGGTCCTGAACTTAAATGGGTTTGTGAGAAGCATGCTATGAGTTGCTTAATGGCGACATAGACCAGCTGTGTCCCTGGAGCTAGGGTGGTAAGCATGACTTGCAAAAGTACATATGAAATCCAAAAGTATCAACAAAACAAGTTCCTAACCCTAAAACTAATTTATAGTAAAATTACAGGAAGGAAAATGCTACATAAAGGTAAACAGCTTCCTTCTATGCTGTCAGTAAGTGATTAGGATTAAAACATATGTGCACTAAAACAGAAGGAAAAGAAAAATTTCTTCGAATCTCAACCTAGAAAGATGTACAAAATCACTAATTGGGAAAACATGTAAAGCCCTAGTGAAAGAATCATAGAGAAGGTGAGGTAAGCAGTCCTTGTGGATGGAAAGGAAGACACAATAGCATGGGGGCAAAATTTTTAATCACCATAGATAGAACAAGATAATCTCGATAAAGTTAAATTTAAACATGATCTAGCCATAAATCCAGGCCTACAGAAGTGCTAGAAGGAATAATCAAACCCAAGATTAACTACATTCATGGAAATACAAGCAGTAAATAATTTCACAACAGGAAATAAAATAATAGTAAGGAAAACACACACACACAATACATTTCTTTCTCAGCAGCTCACAGAGCATTCTCTGAAATTGAACACATACTCAGTCACAAAGCTATTCTCAACTGACAGAACAAAAGAGAAAGAACCCCTTGCATCCTATCAGACACCATGGATTAAAACTGGATTTCAACAACATAACCAGCAGAAGGTCCACATATTCATGGCAGCTGAACAACTATCACTGAATGACTACTGTGTCAAGACAGAAATAAAGAAACTGAAGACTTTCTAGAATTCAATGAAAATGAATGCACAACATACAAAACCTTATGGGACGCCATGAAATCAATGCTAACAGGAAAACTGATAGATAGCACTAAGTGCCTTTATAAAGAAATTGGACAGATCTCACACTAGCAACTTAACAGTAGACCTGAAAATTCTAGAACAAAAAGAAACAAACATACCTAAAAGGAACCAGTGGCAGAAAATAATCAAATTGAAATCAATGAAATAGAACCAACAATAACAATACAAAGAATCAATGAAACAAAGAGTTGATTCTTTGAGAAAATCAACATGATAGAAAAATCCTTATCCAAACTAACTAAAAGACAGAGGGTATATCTAAATTAGCAGAATCAGAAATGAAAAGAGAGACATAAAAAAGATACAAAATAAATCTGCAGAATCATTAGGTTATAGTCCAAAATCCTGTACTCCACATAATTAGAAAATCTAAAAGAAATGAATAATTTTCTTGGTAGTTACTACATACCATAGTTAAATAAAAATCAGATAAACTACTTAATTAGACCTAGAACCCCTAAGGAAATAGAAATAGTCATTAAAATTCTCTCAACCAAAAACAGCAAAGGGCCAAGCAGTTTTAGTAGTGTATTCTATCAAACATTCAAAGAAGAGCCAATACCATTACTCCTGAAATTATTTCAAAATATGGAAACAGAAGGAACATTGCCAAATTCATTTTATGGGGACACAGTCCCTCTGATACCTAAACCACACAAAGATTAGACAAAGAAACTGAATTACAGACCAACTTTTCTTATGAACATTGATCAAACATATACTCAATAAAATACTGGTAAACCAAATCCAAGAGCACATCAAAAAAAAATCATCCAATATGACCAAGTAGGCTTCATCCCAGAGATGCAGGGATGGTTTAACATACAAAAAAATATGTCAATGTAATATACTATATAAACAAACTGAAAGAAAAAAAACCATATGATCATCTCATTAGATGCTGAAAACACCTTTGACAAAACCCAACACTCATTCATGACAAAAGTCTTAGAGAAATCGAGATACAAGGAACATACCTAAGCATAACAAAGGCAATTTACAACAAATCTATAGCTAACATCAAATTAAATGAAGAGAAACTCAAAGCAATTCCACTAATATCAGGAACAAGACAAGGCTGGTCACCCTCTCAGTATCTATTCAATGTAGTATTTGAAGTTCTAGCTAGGCAATAAGACAACAAAAGAAGATCATGAGTACAAAAATTGGAAAAGAAGAAGTCAAAGTACCTTAATTTGCAGATGATATGACAGTATGCATAAGCAAACCCACTAATTCCACCAGGGAACTCCTACCCTACAGCTGATAAGCATCTTAGCAGTGTGGCTGGATACAAGATTATCTTTAAAAAAATATCAGTAGTTTTCCTATATACATATGACAAATGGGCTGAAAAAGAAATCAGAAAAGCAACACTCTTCACAATAGCTGAACTAAAAGTATTCTGTACAATAAAAGAACTTCTGAAGGCATCACCATCCCTGATTTCAAGCTGTATTGCAGAGCTACAGTAATAAAAAAAAAAAACCTCATGGTATTGGCATAAAAACAGACAGGTCGAAAAATGGAACCAACCCAAAGCCCCAGACACAAATCCACACACCTATGGACCGTTTATTTTTGATAAAGACACCAGAAATATACAATGAAAAAAAAAGAAAATATCTTCAACAAATGGTGCTGGTTTAATTGGATGTCAGCCTGTAGAAGAATGCAAATATGTCTATATCTATCACCCTGGAAGAAATGAAAGTCCAGTGGATGAAAGACTCCAACATAAACCCAGATATACTGAACCTGCTAGATGAGAAAGTGGGAAATAGCTTTGAACACATTTACATGGGCGACTACTTCCTGAACAGAACACCAGTAGCACAGGCATTAAGGTCAACAGTTTATAAATGGGACCTCATGAAACTGAAAAGCTTCTGTAAGGCAAAGGATGCTGTCCACAGGACAAAACGGCAGCTTGCACAGTGAGCAAAGGGTTTTGCCAACTGCACATATGACACAGGGCTAATATCCAAAATATATAAAGAACTCAAGAAACTAGACATCATCAAACTAAATAATCCAATTAAAAATGGGGTACAGATCTAAACAGAGAATTCTCAACAGAGGAATCTCAAATGGCTGAGAAGCACTTGGAGAAATATTCAGCACCTTTAGTCATCAGGAAAATGAAAGTTAAAATGACCCTGAGATTGCATCTTATACCTGTCAGAATGACTAAGATCAAAAACACAAGGGAAAGTTCATGCTGGTGAGGATGTGGAACAAGGGGAACACTTCCCCATGGCTGGTGGCAGTGCAAACTTGTACAGTAACGTTGGAGGGCTCAAGGGGGATGCCTGCCTCTCACTGGGAAGGGAAAATAGAATAGATTTTGTGGGCGGACATGAGGGAGGAATGTATAGGAATAGGAGGGATCAGTGGAGGGAAAGAGTACTGGGGGAGATGATTAGAATGGGGGGCTATTTAGGGAGTGAGGTAGAAACCTAATGCAATGGAAACTCCCAGGAATTTATGAGGGTGACCCTATTGAAGACTCCTAGTAATGGGATAAAGAACCTGAACTGGTCATTTTACATAACCAAATTAGTATCTAGCATAATCGTCATCAGAAAGGCTTTATCCAGCAACTTATGGAAGTGGATGCAGAGAGCCACAGCGGAGTTCAGGAACCCTGCAAAAGAGGGCAAGGAGGATTATAGGAGCCAGAGTGGTCAAGACAGCACAAGTAAATGGCCCATAGAGTCAACTAACCAGGGCCAATAGAGGCTCACAGAGATTGAAGTGACAATCAGGAAGTCTGTATCAATCTGATCCACATCCTCTGCATATATGTTATGGTTGTGTAGCTTGGGGTTTCTGTGGTACTACTAACATAGGAGAGGGAGCTGTCTCTGACTCTTTTGCCTGCTTTTGGGATCTTTTCCTCCTACTGAGTTGCTCTGTCCAGCCTTAATACGAGGGGATGTGCCTAGTTTCATATGATTTGATATGTCATGTTTAATTGCTATCCTTGGGAAGCCTGCTCTTTTTCTGTAGAGAAAGGAGGAGTGGATCTGGGGAAGAGGGTGTGTGTGGAGACTTCGAGGAGAAAAGGGAGGGGGAATGCAGTAGAGATGTAATATATGAGAGAAAAAAATTTAAAATCTAATACTCTTTTTATAAACAGCAGCATAAGAAACTGTTTAATGTGTTTTTATTTTATAATGATATGATTCCTGGAATATTCGGGAAGATTCCTTTCCATGTCTAAGGTACGTCTGGCTTATTGAGTGCATATTTTGGTGAAGTTTTATCTTTGTGCTTTAGTAGCTGTAATTTCGTTCCTAATTATCATCAGGCATTCTTTGTGTCTTATTGTTGGCTTGAGAATAGAATAGATGAGTTTGAATAAGTCATTAGAATAACACTTCTTTGATAAGACAATGAAATAAGTACATTTTTCATTTATTCTTTTTCATTAAGCAGGCTCACAATCTGTAATGAAGATGCTTTTCATATAAAGCATTTTTTTTCTCTAAGGAAACCAAAGGAACATTTATATTTGCTTCTCCTATTGAAGAATGGATACAGGAGAAGCAGAAAACAAAGTCGGACTCATCCTTATTTAGTACTGCCATGACAAAATCCCGTGAGACTAGAGGAGTATCAGTGAGTGCTCCTTTTTCCCATCCACTTTATCATGTGTCTTGGGGGTGGGGCAAAGGTTTGTCAAATTACAACGGCAGGCTAGCTTCTGGATAGACGACAGGTCACTTAGATAAAGTCTCCAGCTCATCTTGTCATTGGATCTGCAATTGTAGTAAAGTAATCAATTCTATGGTAGAGAAGAGCTCTACTTAACTGGAAAGCTTAGTGTTTTAGTGTGGAATTCTAGTGACTCCGGGTGTAACCAGAGGTGGTGGGTTATAACTGACATTTCCCTTCAACTTGGAAATAGTGAAGAAAGACCATTCTATTCTCTTTGTTTCATGTCATCTGGTGACCACCGAACCAGTTCTATACATGCTCAGATCAGCTTGGTACAGAAACAGTTGACGAGATCTTCTTTTTTCTGGTTCTCTGGCTCAAATCCCATCTGGGAAAACTACTCAGCATTTATGTGTGAGAAATAAGGAAACACGGGGACACATTTTTTTTCTTTTGGTCGGGAAACTCTTGTCAATGAGTTAATAAATGAATTCTAGAGAACATCAACTTTTAGAAATATGCCATGGAGAACGTGGCATGGAAGGGTCAGAGAATCAAAGGGAAGCTGGGGCAATGTCATGACCACAGAAAGCAGAGTCTCTTAGCCATTGTTCTATTGCTGTGAAAAGACACCATGACCAAGGCAACTCTTATAAAAGAGAACATTTATTTGGGACTTACAGTTTCAGAGATTTAGTACACTATCAATATGGTGGGAATCACAGTGGCATGCAGACAGATATGATACTGGAGAAAGAGCTGAGAGTTCTACATCTGGATCCTTGGGCAGCAAGAAAAGAGCCACTGGGTCTGGCTTCAACTTTTGAAATCTCAAAGCCCACCCAAGTGACACACTTCCACCACCAAGGCCATACCTACTCTAACAAGGGTAGGACGCTTAATCCCTCCCAAGTAGTGCTAGTCTCTGGTGACTAAAGAATCAAAGTTATGAATTTGGGCGGGGGGGCATCATTCTTATTCCAGTCACCACACAGAGCAAGGGAGGTTTTCTCCCGTGAGAGACAACACTGAAAAGCTGGTGGAAGGTCACATAGCGCAGGGAATGAACAGCCTTCAATGAAAGGAGAAACAGAGACAAAGTGACAGTGACAGGTCAGGAGTCCTGGCAGCAATGGGAGAGAAGCCACATTCAGGGGTTGGAGAAAGAAAGGGAGGTAAAGGAATGAAGAAAATGAATTATTGCCACAAAAAATTTCAGCCAGGCCATGGTATAGCACGCCTTTAATCCCAGCACTCTGGAAGCAGAGACAGGCAGTTCTCTGGGAGTTCAAGGCCAGCCTGGTCTACAGAGCTAGTTCCAGGGCAGGCTCCAAAGCTGCAGAGAAACCTTGTCTTGAAAAAACAAAACAACAAAACAAAAATCAGTGATTGATTAAACATACATTATCTTTATACAGTTCCGAAGGCTGGAGGGACAATGTAAATCGTGACACATTAAAATCAAGGTGCTAACATGGCTACATTCTTTTAGATTTTGTAAGATCCTTGCTTCTCCCAAATCCTAGAGGCTACCCATGGTCCTTGGCTTGTGGTCCCCTTTACCCACCTGCAACGCCAGCACCGCTGCATCTTGTGTCGTTCCTCCATAGCAGCATTTCCCATTGTAATCACACCCGGTAAGGGTTTCTGCTTTTAAGTCATGTAGATTGGTTATAGTGTGGTATGCCAATAATCATTTCCACCACTCTGGAGATTGAGGTAAGAGGATTAAGAGTTTGAGACCATCTGGGGCTAAATAGTGAGTTTTAAGCTAGCCTGGGCCATATAGCAAAATTGTTTCAAAACAAACCAACAGAATGTATTTTCAAACGTTAGAATGTTTCCCTCATGGTTTATATCCAAGAGAAGCCCCCTTTGCCATCGCCTTACATTGATAACACCTATGTGCAATGGCCTTTTATCTTGAAAGCAACAGTCTCAGTTATGGGCATGTGGATGCGGGTATGTTTATGAGTGGCAGCATTAATTTCTCCATTAAAGACAATGTAGAGAGCTCTTAAGACATTTTTTTGAGGGAGGAGAGAGATGCAGAGTAGTTTGAAGATCTGTAAGGTGTAGAGACCTATTTTTAGGGGTGAACCAGAGGCTCTGGAGGGAGATGGACATGGCAAGGATGATGTTGTTCTGAGATTAATAAGAGACTCACTGGTTGCTTCTTTACTGGGATGTTAATAGTTAGCTTTCCCTAATGAGAATGTGATTTCTAATGTCATCTTAGACGGGGTTAAGTGAGTGGCTTGTTCTTAATCAAGTTCATTTAGAGAGAACTCCAGAATCTTGCTAAAGTCCATCATTCAAAGATTTGGTTTGTTCTCTGTGTCCCACAATATTACATCAGAAATTGAAATATGACTCACGAGCACTATATTTTATCATTTAAGCTATTCACCTGCTCAATCGCCTCTATGAGTTAAGATAGAACTAATCATATGCTTCAAAGTATGGTGCGTTTGATCTGACCAAATTATCAACGAACTAAAGAGGAAGCAACTGAGAAATTAAGCATGAACTACAACCAAGTTTATAGTCTTAGAAATCACCTCTTGATCAAGCCTGCTAGGCATGCATCAATGCACCTCCATTATATCTGTTAACATGGCGTGGAGTGTTAACATGGCGTGGAGTCATCAACGAGAGACCACAGTCTTTAAGGAACTATCAAAGAACAGTTGATGATCGTGTAGTAAAGCAATCTTTTCATTTGTTTTTAAGTTGACAATTCTTTTACACAGACAACAGTATTGAAATGTGGAAGAGACAAATATGACTCCCTCCTGAAATGTATCTGTAAAGCTGTCTTCTTGCAAAGAGGCAGCCCTGTATTTCACCTTTTCAGGCCAGTCCTTCTCTGACCAAAAGAGGCCACTGTGCTCTGCCCTTGAGCTCTTTGAACCTTTTAATAGAGTCTAACTGCCCCAAGTTCATGCATATGAAATAAATTTAATGACTGAACTAGTCCAGAACTCAGGCACTTCTATCTTCTTCCCCCCCCCCCATCTCTTTTTTATTTAAGACTTTAACCTCATTAGTATTTCAAGGAAAAACAAAAAAAAAACAACCCAAAACTGGATCCTGTCCATCATCTTGCTTGTTGCTTCCCTTTTCCTGGCAGGCACAGCCTGAAGTTTCAATAGAGGAAGTGGGAAGGGACACAGCACATTCAGAGTCTGTGAAAGACCTTATTTACCATCAAAGTGAAAGTTTCCAGATACTCTAGCCCTGTTTTCTTATGCTCTCAAGTCTTTGATGAGGAATTACGGACTCCAGCCAGGGCTACCGAGGTCTCTGCAAGAGTCTTCTCAGAAGAGAGCTGGCAGAATGCACTCCAAGGTGTCCTGGAGTTGTTCATTAGTTAAAAATGACACTGAGGCATGGACGGAGGAGAAAAGGGGGCAGAAACCACAAACAGCATAATGATTTTTACAGGGCACTTCTGAGATAAATAAAAATGCCACACCATTAAAACATGTATCTTCCTGCTAGCTTCCGTTTACAAAGCAATTCCTGAAGCTTGTCTTTTAGTGGAGTTTCTTAAGGGCCTGATCCTCTCCCTGACTCAACTCTAAGTCTGTAGAAGGTAGATTTCAAATGTTAGCAAGTCCAAGAATCTGTGGCCCTCACTGAAAAAAATATAGGGTTTAATGTCTGAGACAAAAAACCATGAAGAGTAGACTCAGGAACCTTCATTTGCACAGGACCTCAAGTCAGTGTCGTGCAATGGCTGTGACCCACACTCAGAAGTGTTTCTGGCACTCAGGGTTCCTGAGATCTTAGCAGGGCACAGTTTTCATGGGGGTCTTCCAGGTTTGTAGAACAGAGACAAAAGCCTTGGATGGGTAAAAACCTTGGAGACAATTCAGATTCAAATATTTTGTTCTCAGTGAGCTGATCACTCTAGTGGTCTGTACACAGACTAAATGTCTTGATGAAAAAAAAAATTGCAATGTGATTTCTAACTGGGAACAGCTGGCAAGAGAAAACATTCTGCTTCATTCACAGAACTGAATAGAAATCTGTTTGTTTACTTAATTGTTTCACGTGGGAGCAAGAAATGTGCTCACTACCTGTAGCCCACAGAGAGGGTAGACCCTGTTTGAACTTCCCACTAGCTACTATGTGTATTTCCTGAGCCTTCTGGTTTCTTTTGTTCATTGTTTACCAGGTGCTGTGAGGGAGGTCTTTAATGTGCCTTGTCCTTTGTTCTTCTGCCACAGTGTGAAGCTGCCCACATTGTTTGCCCTCAGCTCCTGGCTGCCTCTAAATAGTCAGATGCAAAAGAAAGGGCAAAGCCACCTTTTCCCATCAGCATCCCTCACATCACGGGAATATCGAGTCTTTAACACAAGAAGCATGCATGATTCCTCTTCGTTTGGTGAAAGTCACAATTAAACCTGCAAAAGACTTAGGGGAACTGGAAATTATTTTAATGTAAATACCAAGGAAAATATCTTTAGTTTAGCTCAGGCTGCGGACTCTTGGAACGAGCTTGGCTGCCTTTTCATTGCATCACAAGTGTTTGTTCCACTTATTTAAATGCCATTAACTGAAAGCTGTGTAAATATGTTTTAAGTAGAAAAAAATGACTCTGAAAGTACATGCGGATGAAATCTAGATAGAAATGCAAATGGGTCACTTGGTTTGTTAAATTTATAGGTCTTGGTTCTGTCCCAAGAGAGAAATCAATAAACTTAAATATTGCAATCAAATGCTTTGAACTTTCCATTTTCAAAACCGAAGATTATGACATCTGTCATCTGTATGCTAACTGCCAATCATCTGTCATCTACCTTTAGGTATCACCTGTCAATCATTCACTGTGCATCCTCCCCATTTATCTCCCTGCCCTCTGTCAGTCTTCCGATGACCGCTCAGCGCTCCTATCTTTTAAAATCACTGAAAAAATATAGACACACAGTGGTATTAAAAAGTACTTAACCGGAGTACCACCTATTCTATGTGGAGTCAATGTATGGATAGGGGCTGTCACTTCCCTCTACTTTTCTCATTTATCACTTTAATTGACATTTCCAGCCTCGACAAAAGCTTGTCTGACCTATGAAATAATATTGGTTGCTTTTTTTTTTTTTAAACCAAACCTGTTTTGTACTAACTAAAACCCAAAATCAATGTGTTCCTTGTCAAACGCGGGAGGGTCAATGCTGTGGTTGTTTTTGTTCCCAAGCAGTTATGTAACCGCGGGGACTTGTTTCTTTGCTTTCAGACTTGGTGCAAAACACATTAAAGCTAAACAATGGGCGGGATTCCCAGGAGCAGCCCCAGAGCTGTCTCACAAGTGTCCTCCTAGGTTTGGGAACCTCGGATTAGTTCCGTTCGTGTGTGTGTGTGTGTGTGTGTGTGTGTGTGTGTGTGTGTGTGTGTTTAGTTAGCTGGCACGATACACTTCCCCAGGGTTGTGTTTCCTTTTTCCTGAGATTTGGCTAAGGGTAAAGGGTCGGAGTCACATGGATTGAAGCATTTGATTGATGTCCAAGTCACCGCTGTGACTGCCGGAGCCGCCTCCCCTCGGGTTGGGGCCGCGTGAGGCCAGAGCGGCGGGCCGGGCCGGGATCCGGCTCTCCCGGGAGTGTCCTGCTCCGAGTCCCGCGCCTCCCGCGCGCGTGTCGCAGCTCGAGCAGCCTCCTCTGCCCACGCCCCGGCCTCGGGCCAACATGTGAAGCTGCGCGTCCCGCTCAGACTCCGCGGAGGCGGCAACTTTGCGGGCAGCAGAGGCGGCAGCAGGCGCGGGGCAGCGCACTTGCCCCCAGCCCCGCGCCCGGCCAGCCACCATGAGCGACGAGAGTGCCAAGGACGCGGACAAGCAGCTTCGTCTGCGCGTGTGCGTGCTCAGTGAGCTGCAGAAGACCGAGCGCGACTACGTGGGCACGCTGGAGTTCCTGGTGTCGGTGAGTGACCGGCCCCACACAGGGCACCAGGTCTGGAGCATTGTCTGCGCCAGCACCGGGCACCCGTACGTGTGGCGCGGGGACCCCAGGGATGGGCTCCTGCCTGAACATCCACACAGTGGCCAAGACCATGAAGAACTCGCGTGGGAGAAGTTAACCTGTCCCATCTGCGTTCCATTTTCTTGATCCATCTCCCAGGGCTAATTTCATTGTATCATTTTCTTTATTCTCCCTTTCTCTCCATTCATATTTTGTTTAAAAGCCTTGGTTTCCTGCTTACATTTGCTATCTTCAGGTACATACAGTTTAAAAAGTCCTTGAACGTGGTGAAGCCGGACTCGGTTATTAGATCAACAGCAGTGAAGTCCCTTTAGGTATAATCATTGAAACGTTGGATTCTGAGGGTGGTGGTGGAAGAGAAAGAGCAGCGGGGTCACCATCCCTGGCAGCTGTTGCATATTAAAGCCGCATGTGCGCGCCCGTCCTCCCTCCCTCCAATCGCCTCCTGGTTTGAATCTGCCCTACTCTTGGTTCCCGGTCCCCTGTGCACACCGACCCCCTTGAGAGCCGGGTCCTAAAACTCGCTTTGTGTCTGACAACTTCAGGATTTCGTAGACTGAGCAGGAGGTGTTTCCAGGTCACTGGAATTCTGTTCCAAAAGCATTTCATTCAGTTTCAGACAGGAGAGGAGAAACTGTGGGAATCTGAACTCCTGAGAAGTCACGTAAAGGCGGAATTTTCTTCGCTAACTGGGAGAAAGAAATTTATAGTCAGTCCTGTTGCATCCTGATAACCTGAGAGGGCATCCTTCCAGGAAGGGGTTAGCTTCCCAAACCCTGCCAGACCCTCAAACTTCCCCCTTTCATGGCTGTGTTCCACACCCCCTAGGTTCCGAGGGAAATGTTTCAAATACTGAACTTCCTCCCGAGATTGGTTTGTGCTTGCAGTCACCGTGTAGAAATTCACTCTGTGTTAGGAAGGAAAGAACAATGTCTCGCAAGATGCAAAACACACAGGTTGACCTCTCAAATTCAGTTTCTCCAAGCCTGGGGGGCCCACATTCTTTGAGGAGGCACGGATGTTAAAGAATACCCTGGTAGCTGGTGATGGGTAGGGTCACTGTACGTGATCATGTAGAGATTACGGACAAGAGCATGTTTTAGGGAGGTTTAACTTTTAGTGGCTTCAAATTTGACTTCCATGGAACTTTGTTGGGAACTAAGTCTTTGGCTGTGAAGTGAGTCATTTCTTAGACTCACTTTCTGAAAATAGATGGATAGCGAGACTGCCAATGCTAAATTGCAGAAATAGGCAAGAATTCGGCCCTGTCTCAAAAACTGACTTGTTGATTTTTATTTAAAATGCCAGTTTTCACCGGGCATAGTGGCACAGGCTCTTAGTCCCAGCACTTGGCAGGCAGAGAGAGGCTAATATGAGTTCGAAGCCAGTCTGTCTACCGAGTGAATTTCAGGTCAGCCAGGGTTTCCCAGAGAAGCCCTGTCTCAGAAAATCAAAAAAGAAAGAAATGTGCTGCCAATTTTATAAAATTGACATGGCATATTGGAGTTTTGTAATAGTAAGGACTCTTGTGGTAGAATATGACCGAATAGTCTCACTTGGTGACTGTCTTGTCAAGACATCACTGGCACATTTAAGAAAGAATTTAAGGGGGTAAAAAGAGAAGACGTTTTCGTCTTTAATTCTGTATAGATAAGAAGGCAGAGAGTGACCTAATGTGCTTGAATTTTCTTTCTTGTTTTTGCCTGGGAAATGAAAGTTTGTGCTTCATGAGAAACACTGGAAACCATGTCCAGATTAGTGGCTCCGTAGAACTAAGAGCCAGTGTCTAATGTCCCAGTGTGGGCAACAGTTGGTGTGGCTTGCTTCAGCTTTCAGTCCATGGCTTGGTGCAGGATCATAGAGTGAGTGGGATAGGAGACACAGGGTACTTTCAGGTGTGTGTCCTGTGCACACCCGTGTGTATATGTGTGCATCCCTGTGACTTAAGGCTTTGTGCGAGGAAGGGTCCTTACTTGGTTTAAGGTCTGGCCTCCACCATCTTGAAATTCTTACCAGTGTTATCCTTCCACGTTGGTTTTGCGTGTGACGTCAGTGGAGCAATAGAGCAAGACCCTTGGAGGTCCACGAAAGAGAACCAGTCCTGCATTTCTGCACCTTTGCTAGCCTTTTCCTCCCTGACTTTTGAACAGGGGGTCCTCCTACTTCATGTTCCACTGGCCCTGAAAAAATATATAGCTGTTTCTCAGTGGACCTGTGGTATTGCAGCAGGGTGACCATGGAAGTTATTGTATAGACTGGGACACCTGTGAAGGCCACAAGGAGTGTCATAAGTAGATGTGAGCTGGAATTGTTCCTGGCATGTTGTAGGGCACTGCTATGCCCTGCTATGGGCTCATGAGGCAAGGACTTTGCGTTTTGCATCTTACAGAAATAAATGGCTTTGGTACCTGTTTCCTGTTCAGGCTTTGATATCCCAAAATGTGAGACCTGTCTATGTAACGTCAATTATTCCTCAAATTCTCAGGCTTCTTTGGGCTCACTAATATATATTTAAGTAAGTGAAATGATAGCATTTCTTAGTGGTTCTGTACCTGAGGAGACAGAGGGTATCAGATTTGTCTGTGATCTGAAAATTGTATTAAGTGGTTTGTGTTCCTTCTGCTGATATTACACAGAGCGAGGGATATAGGTTGCCATCATAGTAAAAAAAAAATCCTTTTCTTATTCTTCTACGCCTCTTTCTATATTTCTGGGTCTTTTGGCATGGTGTTCTTTTTTAAAATTAATGTATGTATGTATACAGATATGTATATATTTGTTTATTTTGTGTCTCTGTGTGTATGTATGCATGTGTCTCCATTGCTAAGTCCTCTTGTGGGGTCAGATGACAACTTGAAGCAGTTGGTTGTTTCTTTCCACCATGTGGGTTTGGGGCATCTAATTCTGTTATTTCAAGGCATCAGACTTGGCAGTCCAATATTTTTCCTGCTGAGCTGGCTCACCAGTGGCCTTATTCATGGTATTCTTTATACCCAGTTATCGGTAAGGTGCTGAGAAAACTTTTTATTTCATGCAATAGCCACCATCATTTATGTGGTGCCTTACAGTTCTCACTAAACATTTGCATTTTGTACCCAATTTGATCTCTTAGCTTCTTCCATTGGTGCTCTCTGGAGCTCGGTGGGTGGGTGGGGCTCAGGAGTAGTGAGGGGGATCTGAGTGTTATGGCCTGAGGCTGCCTACCTTGACCCCTCCCCGTGTTATTATTTGTGCCTTTACAAAAGCAGTTGGGTATGCCATTTTTTATCTAGATGATCCGTGTCCAAAGAACCTGGAGGGTTCGTTTACTTCCTGTGTGAGCTTTGTCACTTGTAGGAACTCATGAAAGCAAATGGGCCAGGCAAGCAAAGGAGAATGAAAACGCACCTGCAAACAATCTTTCCTAGTCCAGGCTGGTTCTTCCAGGCCAGTGTGTGCTGATTGGACACCTTGTTCCTAATCCTGTGTTATGGACCAAGTTATCTTCCTTCCTCCCCTAGATTCATCGTTTGAAGTCTTAACGCTGTGTTAAAAGGCTTTAAAGGATGGAAACAAGTTAAAATGAGGCTGTTGGGAAAGCCCTGCTCGGAGGGATTGGGTTCTCAGAAGAGGTGGTTTGAGCACACACAGAGTCACTAGCATGCTTGCCTATGTGCGGAGGTCAGAGCACAGGAGGACACGGAGAGGAGGGGGCCGTTTGCAGATCAAGGAGTGGTTCTAATCCAGAACTTTTCATATTCAGATGTTTGGGGCAATATGTTTTGGTTTAAACTACCAATCCAGTATTTCAACTGGACAGCCTGCCTGGCCCTGTGCAACCTGGGTACTGGAACCTTTACTAAGGGCTCTGAGGGAATGAAGAAGTGGCACCCATACAGTGAAGCTGGGATCAGGGGAGGTTCTCCTACTCTTACCCCAGCCACCCCCCAAAATCTGGAACCTCATTATAAGGTATAGCATGGGGGAGTGGTTAGCTCATCTCAGTGGGAGGTCTCTGGAGGAGAGATGGCTTCAGTACCATCCAGGAGGAGAATGCCATCGTTATTAGTCTTGCCCACACTGATTCATCCTTCGTAAACACTCATATTGGGAGTCCCGAAAAGCTTTGCCATTTCTCTTAAGCCTGGCCATATGGACAATGACTTTGCCAATTTCCCATGGGCCAGCTGGTCTTCGGGTGCTTGATGTGGCCTTCCCACATCAAAATACACATTTGTTCAGAGCTTCCTCTGCTCCCTACAACAGACTGAGAAGACAAATGCTGTTTATGTTAGGTACTGGAGATATAAACAGAAGTTAAACATATTTATTGGAAGAAAAAGGAAGAATGCACAGATAATTGGAGTTGTGTGTTGAGTCCTAATATTAGACCCGTATGTGAAGTGTCATAGAGGTGGCGAGGGACACACTCAGTCTAGGAGTAAGGGCAGTTTTCTATTAGTGGTAGCAGAGCTGTCCCCTGAAGGATGAGTAGGACTGCTAGATTAGGGGGAGAACTGTTTGTCCCCCAGGAGAGGCATTGTGTTGTGGCATTGGTGTGGCACCCTGGCAATGCTGCCCCTCTCATTATGATTGGAGATAAAAAGTCTTGCATGCTTTGTGGTTCCTGGTGGAGATGAAATAAGTTGGTCCAGTTGGAGGAAAGTTCCATTCTTAAGTGTTTCTACAGTAACTATAGGCATTAAAGATCAACCATGAAGGGACACTGGGTGAGCCGTTCAGAGAATGGCAAGGCACCGAGTAGGGGTCAGGGTTTCATTTGTAGATTTGATTCCTTCTTCCCTTTACTCCTTCCCCCAATGTGTTAGTCTCAAAGCATGTCTGACAGCAAAGTCTCCTTCTTAATCCTTTCCATCTGACACAGGTTAGAAGTTTAGCTAAGTTGGTACTGTTTGCTGAGGGAGAGCACTGGTCAGTAACCACAGAGGTTTCAGGAAACAATAGCATTTTCTAGATCGTGCGAGACAGATATTTGGATTCCCTTTGAGGTGGGACTGCTGTCCGGGCCTGTTTGGCTCCTAAGCTTTGAGATTAAAGTTCTCCTTTATAATCTTCCTGGATGAGACTCCTATCTGACCCCTGGGGTCTTTGAGTACTTGTGATTCTCCTAACAGTGTGTTGGGGAGGCATGGCACCAGCAACCAACATGTGATAAGTCAGAGACTATGTTTTTTATAGAGGTTGTCATTTAGACTGTTGGTTTCAACTATGTACCCTAGCATAGAGTGATGCCGTTGGTATAAGAATAGTATCTATAGGGTTCAGTTTTGTTTCTTAGAAAGAGAATCTGCCCACAGAGTTGAGAAACAAGAGGTTATCCATTAGCTATTTTTTCCATTGTGTTAGTTCCCGTAACAAATCTACAATGTCTGATGTAAGATGGAAGGAACAGAGATGATTAAAAACTAACAAACAACAGCAGCAAAAACCAAAAAACAACCTTGCAAATAAACCCACAAAAAGCCCAAGCACTCATGTGGGGCAGTGGTGGCACACGCCTTTATTCCCATCACTCAGCAGGCAGATCTCTGTGAGTTCAAGGCCAGCCTGGTCTACAGAGTGAGTTCCAGGACAGCCAGGGCTGATACACAGAGAAACTCTGCCTTGAAAAACCAAACAACAACAACAACAACACCAACAAACCTCAAAGCAAACAAACAAAAACCAAGCACACAACAGCAATAGGACAATTCTGGGGTGAAACCATTGTGTGCACTAAGAAGGGAATGTGAAGTGGAATGGAGGACATAGGGCAGTGCTGCTGGGTCTGCAGGTGCCATGGGTAGATGGGTAGAGCCATGAATTGAAAAGTAAAATGCAAGGGAGAGAAAAGTGTGAGGAGGAGGAAAATGGATTTGGTTTTGGACTTTTAGCTGGAGCCACTGTTCAAAAGTAAGTGTAGGGTACGTCACTGACTTTGGCCATTGAAGACTGAAACAAAGAACCCAGAGGGAGGTGAAGGAAGATGTGGGAAGGTGGGGTAGGGGTTGGGATGGGGGTAAGGGTAGGGACAGGGATAGACACAGAAGAGTGTGTAAGTGAGTGCTGTGTTCTCTAGTGTCAAGGAATAATCTTGTTGGCAGAAGAGAAGTCTGAAAGAGAAAATGAGTGGAGAGGAGACATAGTGGCACCTGAGGAAATGTTTTATGGTGTTTGGTGTAAACAGGAAGAGAGGAATGGTTAGTAACCATGTCAGTTACTTTTCTGCTGCAGAGCCAAAAATCTCTGCTAGTTCCCAGCTCAAGGGATGGAGGACGGGTCATTTGGCTTTCAGTTTGAAGGAATACGGTCCATATTGCTGGGGAAGAGCATGGTGGCTGGAGTTGGAGGCTGCTGGTTGCATTTCACCAGCAGTCTGAAGGCAGAGGACAGGAAGTGAGTAACACCTCAAGGCATTTCCCCAGCACCTGTTTTCTTCTCTGGGGCCTCAACTCCTAAAGGTTCCACAGCCTTTTAAAGAAGGGACCCAGTGTTTGGAGTTATGAGCCTGTGGAGGACATTTTGCATTCACATCCCAACAGGATGTTGTATAAGGAGATGATTTCGTCTGGAAATCTTTAAAGATGGTAAGTAAATTTAAGGAGAAGGAAGTCAACAAGCAAAGAAACAAAAGTGAACAGCAATAACTAACCAAAATGTTACTAAAACTCGGGCATGGCAGAAGGCAATGATACATGCAGGTGAGCCATGGTGAGGGCCTCTGCAGCACTGGAAGATGAGGTGGACATTAACGAAAGTTTAGAAGCCTTCCTGCCATGGACCATACCCAGTTTAGAGCATCTTGAAGCACCATTCCTAATGCGCAGAGTAGGCTGTCTCTGGAGTGTGTAATTGTTTCCTCTGTCTGCAGCTGAAACTGGGCAGCTGAGTCCAGCCTGTGAAGCCTGGAGTCCACACTATAATGCAGAGTGCATGCCCAGGGCAGGGGTCAGGGAGTCTAGTGACTTAGCTATAAATCCTGGTACAGAAATTTATAAACCAAGTCCTGAGATGGCCAGGGCCTTCTAAGAGACTAGAGGATGGTTTGTTTTAGGAAGGAATTGGATGCTGTGTGAGGTCAAGGGAAGAAGGGGGTGACGGTAGAGTGGGTGGCAGGGGTAGGTAGGTGGTGGGGATATGTGGAGGGTGGGGTGGGTGGGGGTGGTAGGTGTGTGAGGGTGGGGGTAGTGATGGGTAGGTGGATGGGGGTGTCGTGTATTGAAGGTTTCTACCTGGTAGTCTCTCTTCCCTGAGAAGTTAAAACACTGCTTTTCTGTCCAGTGTTTTGTTTGTCTCTGTTTGGGCTCTTTGCTTTCTTGCAGAGAGTGGATGCCCTGGAGAGAACAGTAAAGATTTGAAGATGCATATTGCAGAGTAGGGAAGCAAACTCACCTTGGCTGTCTGAGCTTTGGCATATATATGACTGACTGTCTTTGTAGAGTTATCCCTTTAATGGGACTTTAGAAAATGAAACATAGACATTTAGAAGTTAAAGTAAAGAACTAAGCCTTTCTGAGCTATTGTGTATATGGTGACTAGGTTGAATCTTTTGGAAGTAGTGATAAACATTTTTTAACCTAGTACAGGTGGAATAGAACTATTGTTTTGCATCGACTGGATTGTTGTAGCTACTTGAAAAGTGAAACATTTGTCCTGTTGAGATGGCTCAAGTGCAAGACCCGATTTAGAATTCTCAGAGACAGATACTACGAGTGAATGTAACCCCAGAGCTTCTGTGGGAAGGTGGTAGGATGGGACAGGAGGACCCCCAGAAACTCGAGGGCCAGCTAGCCTGGCTTATGTACTAAAAACTAGTGCAGAGACCTATTCTTAAACAAGGTGGAAGGAGGAGGGGAGGGATACCCATGGTTGTCCTATGACTTCCGCACACAAGTCCTAGCATGTGCATAATTGCCCGCCTTCACACACATGAACATGTGTACACACGCTGTGGTGGTTTGAATGAGAATGGCCCCCATAGACTCTCATATTTAAATGCTTGGTCCCTAGTTGGTGCGTCTGTTTGGGGAGGACTAGAAGGTGTGATCTTATTGGAGAAAGTGTGTCACTAGGGTGGCCTTTGAGGTTTCAAAAAGCTATACTGTTCCCAGTTAGTGCTGTCTCTCTGTTTTATGCGTGTGACTTGAATGTAAGCTCTCAGTGACTGCTCCAGTGTGCCATGCCTGCCTGTCTGCCTGTCTGCCTGCTGCCATGCTTCCTGCCATGGTGATCATGGACTCTAGTACGATGGAACCATGGGCCCCAATAAACTTTTTTCTTTTAAAAGTTGCCTTGGTCATGCTATATTATCATGCCAACAGAAGTCTAAGACACACAGACACACACACGCAAGCACGCATGCACACATACATACTTTAAAAATACATAACTATACACAAATTTTTTCAATTCAGTTATCTTGCAACTAGTGTGATTATATTGTTTTTCAGTACTTTTAACAATGTATTGTGGTTCTTTAACCATATACTTAATGTTAATACCAAATAAATTCATATGTCTTTGGTTTTACATATTAGTTTGATGTAAAATTTGTTTCATTGGGTGGTATGGGAAGTCCTTTGTATATGTGTTGCTTTTATTGGTTAAAGAAAAAAGAAACTGCCTTGGCCTGTGATAGGGCAAAAGAGTAGAGCTAGGTGGGGAGAACTAAAATGAATGCTGGGAGAAAGAAGGCTGAGTCACAGAAAAGCCATGGAGCTGCCAGAGGGGAAAGACGTGAGCTGCCAACTAGAACCTTGTCGGTAGGCCACGAGCCTCATGGTAAAATATAAAATAATGGAGATTGGCTAATTCTGGATGTAAGAGCTATGTCCTTAAGTGATTGGCCAACCAGTGATTTAAATAATATAGTTTCTGAGTGATTGTTTCATGGTCTGAGCAGCCAGGAATGAACAATTGGCCTCCTGCTGCAGACAAGCAGCCTCCTACAACAATTGGGAATCAGTTCTTATATTTATTATGTGTTGAATTTTGATAATAGATGGTTTTTTTATTATTTCCCAAGAGGTTTACTAATTCACAAACTTTCTATGTAACTAGAATTGTATTTGCTATGTGAAAATTAGTGACACAGGCCTTTAATTCCAGCACTTGGGAGGCAGAGGCAGACAAATCTCTGGGAGTTCGAGGCCAGCTTGGTCTACAAGAGCTAGTTCCAGGACAGCTAGTACACAGAGAAATCCTGTCTTGAAAAATAAAACAAAACAACAAAAAACAAAACAAAACCAACAAAAGCAAAACAAAAGAAAGGTGCTGTCAGTTCAGTTTTCCCACAGCAGTGAGCATCACACTTGGATCCGGAGACATCTGATATGAATATCTTTTCTTACTTTCCTCTCACTCTTGTAAACAATTTCTATCTAGTAATTCAATAAACTTAATGTTAAGAAAACTGATCATTTAAATGGGCTCCTTGATTTCAGACTTTGATTTTTTTTTTTTGGGGGGGGGGTAAGTTTGTTGTCTTCCTGCCTGACCATGTAGCTCAGCATGGTGTGAACAAAGGAGGGGAGCATTTTTGCTGGAGAATATCTATGCCAAGGACATTGTGTTTCCTCATTAATATGAAATACATTCTTTCCATGAAAAGGCAAAGCCTTCATTTGAAAAGGTTAAAGTGTACAATACTTACAAGAGGATTCTAGCAGGGTTAAATTTAGAATACGGCTATAAAATATTCTCTGGGTTTATAAGCAGCAGTTTAGCCACACAGAATGCTGATGACGTGCATTTTTTACTCTTTAAAAATGTTATCTCCCTGAGTCCAACAGGGCCCAGGATCTGGCTTAGCTGCCAGGGTGGCTGTTTGAGTCATCTCTGTAAGTTGTCTTCTTGCCAGGACCAGAGGCTTTGTAGATGGCGACATATTTTCAGAGATTGTGCAAGAAATGTTGATGTCTCCTTTAAAGCCTTGATATGCTTCACATTGACCTTGTTTCCATGTTCCCTTGGAATTTCAGCTTTTTCTTATTTGTGACTGTTGCCCCAAAGATGGGCTTCTTGGGATTCCTAAAATGGTACTCCTCCTTTTTTACGAGATGTCGTTCTGTTTGTATCACAAGGCTGAGGTCTAGGGAAAGGCAATATGATCCTGCATTCATTCACCCATGTGCTGGTTCCTTGCCTGCATTCTATGGTAATTGTATTAATTCACTATCCCTCAGATGTCAGTTCTAAGGGTGAGGAGGGCCTTCAACTTGTATAGGAATTTAATGTACCTTTATATCTTTTGTAACAATATATCTATTTTTATATTTTCACACAGTTTATTTTGATTGTATAGACGCAGGTCCATCTCCATTTTCTTGTACCTCTTCCTAACGAAAATCTCTGGAAAAGCCTTCCAACTGCCTATACAATCATTATTCTTTTCTTCTATAGTGATAAACACTTAGCTCTTTGTAAGACTTAAATATCTGAAAGCCATATCTCATTTTGCAGACTTCCTTGTAGATATGATATAGATATTTTTAGTTTGTGGCAGGGGATTGTGAACAGAGGTGACAATAGGTAGTTTCTAAATACGGAATGAAAGGTGGGAAATTTTCTTTTTCCCCTTTTCATCTTGATTCCTTCTTGCCTGGGATGAGGATGTGACGGTAGGTATAGAGGCAGCCCCTTTTGACCATGAACTATAAGACAAGTCTTGGGGATGACAGGACAAGAAAATGGACGTTGTTTGTCTTAGGGCAGCTTCTCTGTGTTCGATGAAATGCACCATTTTGACTTTAACTGCTGTCAGCTCATCACATTCTGATTCTGCGTTTTCACTGAGTTATTCAGACCATCAGTGAACTGGCCAACTCAATGTATTTTCCAATTCTTGTCAAATTGGTTTTTGTTTTTTTATTCTTCTCTCATACAATACATACTGACTGCAGCCTCCCCTCCCTCCCCTTCTCCCAGCCCCTCCACCTCCCTCTTCCCCAGATCGACTGCCCTTCCCTTTCTCCTTAGGAAAGACCAAACCTCCCAGTGATATCATAACTGAATGTTTTTATCATCATGATATTTTAGTTTATATCTAACTTTAACAATCTTTAGTTCAGCCCTGGTTTCCAGGGATTATACCCAAACTGAATGTTTAAATGTTTTCCTACAGATAAACTTTAAGGTTTTCTTAAGAAAAAGAATAGGGCTTTAATTTTTTGAAGTCTGTATGTACATGTAATTCTTTTCTCAGACTAGTAGGATGCTGTGTTTATTGTGTATATTTGTAAGACTATCTCAGGTTAAACAGTCAAGGGCGCGTGCGATTGCACAAGCCATATGTAGTCACCATAACCTTCTCTGCATCCTCCTTTGGATCTGGTTAATATTTTGACACTGTTGCCTAATAGTGGTCCAGGAGCATAGGATGCTCGGCTGCATCAAGGTACTCAGAGATCTTGATTACCTCCCTCTACTGCCCTCCTAGCTGCCAAGAACAAGTGAAATCAGAGTGTGGAGAGAGTGAATCCAGCTCCCTGGTCGCGCAGCTTCTCCAGGTGGTTCCAATGTACAGTAACAGCAGGGAAGCAGGATACTGAATTTTGTTGTTGTCTGCATGGTTGAAGTTGTCCTATTGGCCAGGATGCTTTTCAATCCTGACCCTCAGGGGTTGGGAGGTAGGAGACAAAGTGGAGGGCAATATTCCCTTTAAGGATGTGACCCAGAAATTACACATGTCACTTCGACTGCCCTCTTTGTGGTCAGATTCCTTTGTAACATGACCAGACCAGCTATAAAGGAAACAGAAAAATGTGCTGATTAATCAGATAGCCATGTGCTCTGGTAGAATCTGGGAGACTCTGCACTAAAAAAAAAGAGAATAAGTACAGTGGGGAGCATTGGTCTCTTACCTTCAGAAAATGATTAATTTCAATCTTGGATTCCTATAGTCTAACAATTCACTGTAGAAACAGGATTATTTTTCTCCTCTCCTCTCACCCATCTAGACATTCACCTAATACTTATTTTGTTTCTTTTTTTTTTAAGTTTAAAAACATTTTTATTTTTCAAGCAATTCATTTTTTTTGTTTTTTTTTTAAATTTATTTATTTATTAAAGATTTCTGTCTCTTCCCCGCCACCGCCTCCCATTTCCCTCCCCCTCTCCCAATTAAGTCTCCCCCCAGCCCGAAAAGCAATCAGGGTTCCCTGTCCTGTGGGAAGTCCAAGGAACCCCCACCTCCATCCAGGTCTAGTAAGTTGAGCATCCAAACTGCCTAGGCTCCCACAAAGCCAGTGCGTGCAGTAGGATCAGAAACCCATTGCCATTGTTCTTGAGTTCTCAGTAGTCCTCATTGTCCGCTATGTTCAGAGAGTCCAGTTTTATCCCAAGCTTTTCCAGACCCAGGCCAGCTGGCCTTGGTGAGTTCCCAATAGAACATCCCCATTGTCTCAATGTGTGGGTGCACCCCTCTTGGTCCTGAGTTCTATGCTCGTGCTCTCTCTCTTTCTGCTCCTGATTTGGACCTTGAGATTTCAGTCCTGTGCTCCAATTTGGGTCTCTGTCTCTGTCTCCTTTCATCGCTTGCTGAAGGTTAATATCAAGAAACTAGACTGTAAAAGGCTAATCAACCCAATTATAAAATGGGGCATTGAGCTGAACAGAGAATTCTCAACAGAAGAACTTCAAATGGCCAAAAGACACTTAAGGTCATGCTCAACTTCCTTAGCGATCAGGGAAATGCAAATCAAGACAACTTTAAGATACCATCTTACACCTGTCAGAATGGCTAAAATCAAAAATACCAATGATAGCCTTTGTTGGAGAGGTTGTGGAGAAAGGGGTACACTCATCCATTGCTGGTGGGAATGCAAACTTGTGCAACCACTTTGGAAGGCAGTATGGCGGTTTCTCAGGAAATTCGGGATCAACTTACCCCTGGACCCAGCAATACCACTCTTGGGAATATACCCAAGAGAGGCCTTATCATACAACAAAAGTATATGCTCTACAATGTTCATAGCAGCATTGTTTGTGATAGCCAGAACCTGGAAACAACCTAGATGCCCTTCAATGGAAGAATGGATGAAGAAAGTATGGAATTTATACATATTAGAGTACTACTCAGCAATAAAAAACAAGGACTTCATGAATTTTGCATACAAATGGATGGAAATAGAAAACACTATCCTGAGTGAGGTAAGCCAGACCCAAAAAGAGGAACATGGGATGTACTCACTCATATTTGGTTTCTAGCCATAAACCAAGGACATTGAGCTTATAATTAGTGATCCAAGAGAAGCTAAATAAGGAGAACCCAAAGAAAAACTTATTTTGTTTCTTATGTAAGGGTATCTCCCTTCTGTTTTCATCAGTTTGCTTTCGGTGGTGGCTAATCTTGGTGGTCGACTTGATCCATAGGGGAAGAGGGAACTTGGGCTGAGGAATTGGTCTGTGGGCATGTCTATGGGACATTTTCATGATTGTTGATTAATATAGGAAGACCTAGTTCACCACAGGGTCAGTAGATCCCCAGGAAGGTTGGCCTAGGTTGTAATAAAAAGCAACATGAACCAATCAGAGGGAGTGAACCAGTTAGCAACCACCCTCCCTGGTTTGTGCTTCAAGCTCCTACTTTGGGTTCCTTCCAAGAGGGACTGTAACCCACAAACCAAGTACATTCTTTCCTCCCTAAGTTGATTTGGTCATGCTGTTTATCACAGCAACACAAACTACACTAGAGGCCCCCAGGAGAAGAACTTGGAGGGTTTGGAGATTTTCTGTTATTCTTAAAATGTTTTGGTATTTCTAGAGACTCTGTCCTAGGATGGTCATCATTAGGTATTGTGTGTTTGTTGCGTTATCCCTGCATAGTCCTGGATTGGAACCCACAACATGCATAAATATTAATAAATATCAGGAGAGAAAGATTTAAATTTTCACAGTAAATTTCTAAAGTGTAGGAATTCGTGAATTAAAATCCAAGAATTTTTAAAGGGGCAAAAGAGAATTCCAAACAGATCTTCTCTGTGACTGTTCCAGAGGGTTTTGCCCATGATCTTTGGGTTTTTATGAGTTGTGGGAAAGGTCTGATTAATCAGCATGAGGAAAACCAAGGCAGATGTCGGGATGGGGACAGAACTTGTTGACTTGGGAAGTTCAGAGATGATAGGAAGGAACAGAGGTTCATCTCGGGCAAGCCTTCAGGAGCAAGCGAGTGGAAGCAGCTGTTGGTTGGCCTAAGACTATCAGGGCCAGCCACCCAGTCGTGACCCAGAGGTCAGCATGTGCCGCCCTCGTGGAAGTAAGAAGGCACAGTGAACGTTTTAAAAATAAATGACCTTGATTCTCCTGTTGACTATGTCTTTTTTATTTAAATTTATTTATTTATTAAAGATTTCTGCCTCCTCCCCACCACCGCCTCCCATTTCCCTCACCCTCCCCCTATCAAGTCCCCCTCCCTCATATGCTTCATTAAGCTTAGTGGTTTCCATTTAACTCTTCTTGGGTTGATTTTGCATCTCTGTGTTCTTCGTGTTTCCTAATGGGGTTTATAGTCTTTGGTTTTGGTTTAAATATAGCTCATGGGTTTAGCCTACATGTAATAAAGTCATAGAGTAAAATTAGTATGCATACTCTTGTGTAATCAAAAGTATGTCTACTGCTCTGTATTTGGTGGATATTACACTCATTGCTTTAGCAGAAACTGTAAAGGTATTTTAAACACAGATGAGTCCATTGTTCAAAGGTCCATTCTGAGAGTGTACTCTCTTCTAGGTAGGCCTTCATCTGTTGATAGGCTGTATGAGCAGGGAGTAACTGGCTTTGTAGCCATAGAAGGAAGCTCGATAAGCGGGTGAGCTAAGGACAGTTCTTTAGTTTCTAGTACCATAAGCATATAGTCAGCATTTAAAAGGCGCCTTAGCTTCCAATTATAACACCAGAAGATGAGGCTTCCTCTGTATGTAAACAGGATCTTTTCTGCATGGTGAAATGAAAATATTTAAAATCTTACATCATGTATGTGTGTGTATCGGAATGTTCATGCCATAGGACATATATGTAGGTCAGAGGACAGCTTTTGGAAGTAAAGTTCTCTCCTTCCACTTAATAACACCGAGACCTAACATCTTATCCACCAGTAACAGGTAGAGAGGGAGGGAGAACTGGGCCTGCCATGGCTTTTGCAACCTCAGAGCCCACCCTCAGTGACACACCTCCTCCAAGAAGGCTAAGCCTCCTTCATCAAGGCCACACCTCTTCCAACAAGGCCAACCCCTCTAATTCTTTCTAAGCAGTCCACCAACTGGGAACCAAACATTTAAATATATGAGCCTATGGGATTATTCTCATTCAACTCCCCATAATGATACCCCTTTGAGATTTAAGCGTCTTTTTAAAATTTATTTATTAAAAATTTCCACCTTCTCACCTCCTCCCATTTCCCTTCCCCTCCCCCCATTCCCCCTCCTCCTTCCTCTCCAGTCCTAAGAGCAGTCAGGGTTCCCTGCTCTGTGGGAAGTCCAAGGTCCTCTCCCCTCCATCCAGGTCTAGGAAGGTGAGCATCAAAACAGACTAGGCTCCCACAAAGCCAGGCCATGCAGTAGAATCAAAACCCAGTGCCATTGTCCTTGGCTTCTCAATCAGCCCTCATTGTCAGCCACATTCAGAGAGTTTGGTTGGGAGCACAGGGGTGGGGGTGGGGGTGGGGTGGGGGTAAGGGGAGTTGGGGAGAGAGAAGGGAGAAGGGGAGGATTGGGGAGAGCTTGGGGGAATGGGATGGTTGAGATGGAGGAAGGGTGGATATAGGAGCAGGGAAATAGATATCTTACTTAATTAAGGGGGCCATTTTAGGGTTGACAAGAGACTTGACTCTAGAGGGGTTTTCAAGTGTCCAAGGAGATGTCCCCAGCTTGTTCCTTGGGCAGCAGAGGAGAGGGAGCCTGAACTGGCCCTATCCTATAGCCACACTGATGAATATCTTGCATATCACCATAGAACCTTCATCTGGTGATGGATGGAGATAGAGACAGAGACCCACATTGGAGCACTGTATTGAGCTCCCAAGGTCCAAATGAAGAGCAGAAGAAGGGAGAACATGAGCAAGGAAGTCAGGACTGCAAGGGGTGCGCCCACCCATGGAGATGGTGGGAATGATCTAATGGGAGCTCACCAAGGCCAGCTGGACTGGGACTGATGGAGCATGTAATTTAAGAGTCTTTTAAATGGTGCTAGAAGCAGAGCCATGCCAGGCAGGGGCTCTATGGCTTAGTCGTGGATTTAAGGCTTTTAAATTTTAGGTTATCCATAAGGTTGAGGCAGGTGTAAGGAACATGGTCATTGGGACAGTAAGCATTTCAGAATTAAGTGCTTCAGAATTTAAACTCAGTTTAGAACATACATTTCTGTAGTTGGGTATTCGGATGAGATTAAGGTTTCCTGACAGTTTTTGAAACCTAAGCAAATCTTTACTGAGAGATGTAGAAAGCCAGCTGGTATATAGGGGTGCTTTTTTAAAACAAGAAAAAAAAACCTGATTATTATGCTAAAGAAAAACATGCATGTGTACTTCCTATTTTGTATGCTATATCTTCCCTACAAATATTTCTTTTGCAGAAAGTTCAAAGGTCAAGTCCCTTACGGTAGTCTGTATTTTTCTTTACTATAGCATGAAGTGAAGTTTACAGGAGTTTTAAAAAGAAATACTATGGAACTTTAAAATTCTATTTTTTTTTAAAAAAAAATTTTAAAGTCACAAAATGAAAAAAGTGTGTCCTTTTTTGTTGTTGTTCATGTCAAACCAACTCTAATGGCTTATGGGAGAAAAATTATTTTTAGTAATTCATAGTTTATAGTTAAGGCAGTTGAAATAATGTCTCTAATATATTCACAGTATTTTTTATTTATCTAAAAATTGTTTTCAAAATTATAGGTCTTCTTTTCTTTTTCTTCCTCTTCTTCCTCCTCTTCCTCCTCTTCCTCCTCTTCCTCCTCCTCTTCTTCTTCTTCTTCCTCTCTCTCTCTCTCTCTCTCTCTCTCTCTCTCTCTCTCTCTCTCTCCCTCTCTCTCTCTCTCTCTTTAAACATATTGATCAACATAGCTCCACTTAGCCTTAAACTCATTGTTTTGGGAGCTAGAGAGATGGCTCTAACATTAAATGCATGACCGCTCTTTCATAGAACTAGGATTTAATTTCCAGCACCAACATGGTGGCTCACATCTGTCTGTAACTCCAGTTCTAGGGAATCCTATGGCTTTGTCCATCCTCTGCCAGAAGGACAAGGATGTGGTGCACAGATGAAACACCCATGCACACAACATAGTGAAACAATAAATCTTAAAAACACAAGACCCTCAACAACTCATTTTTTTCCATTACTCAGCCTCTGAAGTGCTGGGGTTACAAGTTTGGTATATATGACCCAGCTGGGTCCTGATTCTTAATGATCTAGAACATACTTATTGAGCACAGCATTAGGTGTCAAATAGCCTTGAAAATTATATGACTGACAAGAATTAAAATTTTCTGTTTACCCATTACTTTGTGTACTAGCCAAAAATGTTAATTATAAATAAACTAAATGTTTTCATTTTTATTTATTTTTTATTGATTTTTATTGAGCTCTACTTTTTTTTTCTCTGCTCCCCTCCCTGCCACTTCCCTCCCCTTCAACCCTCCCCAAAGGTCCCCACGCTCCCAATTTACTCAGGAGATCTTGTCTTCTCCTACTTCCCATGTAGATTAGATCTATGTATGTCTCTCTTAGGGTCCTCATTGTTGTCTAAGCTCTCTGGGATTGTGGTTTGTAGGCTGGTTTTCTTTGCTTTATGTTTAAAAACCACTTATGAATGAGTACATGTGATAATTGTCTTTCTGGGACTGGGTTACCTCTCTCAAAATGATGTTTTCTAGCTCTATCCATTTGCCTGCAAAATTCAAGATGTTATTTTTTTCTGCTGTGTAGTACTCCATTGTGTAAATGTACCACATTTTCTTATCCATTCTTCAGTTGAGGGGCATTTAGGTTGTTTCCAGGTTCTGGCTATGACAAACAATGCTGCTATGAACATAGTTGAACACATGTCCTTGTGGCAAGATTGAACATCCTTTGGATATATACCCTAAAGTGGTATTACTGGGTCTTGAGGAAGGTTGTTTCCTAATTTTCTGAGAAATAGCCACACTGACATCCAAAAAGGGGCTGTACCAGCTTGTATTCCCACCAGCAATGCAGAAGTGTTCCTTTTACCCCACAATTTCTCCAGCATAAGTTGTCACCAGTGTTTTTGATCTTGGCCATTCTTACAGTTGTAAGATGGAATCTCAGAGTTGTTTTTACAGAGCTACAGTACTGAAAACAGCCTGGGTATTGGCATAAAAACAGACAGGCAGACCAATGGAACAGAATTGAAGACCCGGATATTAATCCACACACCTATGAACACCTGATTTTTTACAAAGAAGCAAAAAATACAAAATGGAAAAAGAAAGCATATCTAACAAATGGTGCTGGCGTACCTGGATATCAACATGTAGAAGGTTGAAAATAGATCCATATCTATCACCATGCACAAAACTCAAGTCCAAATGGATCAAAGACGTCAACATAAAGCCAACCTCACTGAACCTCATAGAAAAGAGAAAGTGGAAAGTACACTTGAATGTATGGGCACAGGGGACCACTTCCTAAATATAACCTTCAGTAGCACAGACACTGAGAGAAACAATTAATAAATGGGACCCCCTGAAACAGAAAAGCTTCTGTAAAGCAAAGGACATGGTCAACATGACAAAACCACAGCCTACAGAATGGGAATAAACTAAGTTTTTATGCCATGAGCACCTGTCTGTTTCAGAAATTGCAAGATAAATAAAGGAATAAAGGTGTGTGTGCATGTGTGTTTGTTTGTGTGTGTATGTACGTGTGTATATGTGTGTGTGAGTGTGTATGTGTGTGTATGTATGTATGTGTGCATATGTAAGACCAGAAGGCACACATTGACTCTTTTCTGTCAATCTCTACAAATATCTGAAAGTAACTTTTCTCTTGTCTGTCAACTGTAGCAGGCAGCGTCCTTGAGGAGTGCTTCTTGTGCCTCTGAACTCTTCAGTATGATATGAGGCAGAGGTGAGACTAACTGCAGCTGCACACTGGAATACAGCTAATAGGACAGTCCAGGGAAAGCCTGGTGCCTCTGAGCTTTAAGGGTGTGTGCGGATAATTCCTTAACTGGCTGTTCTTTTATTTTTAGTAGATTGACTTCAATGTAAGAGGCAGATATATAGTTTTTGAAGGTAGAAACTATAAATATGTTTCTTTACTGCCATATGTTTATACTATTAAGGAGAATTACTATTTTTTTTTAAATACAGGGTCTCACCATGGAGCCTTGGCTGGCTTGGAGTTCACTATGTAGACCAGGCTGCCCTTGAACTCAGAACTCATAGAGATCTGCCTGCCTTTGCCCCTCTGCCTCCTGAGTGCTGGGGTACGTGTGCCACCACACCTGACAAGGACCCTGCTTTGTGGATGGGATGATTTCTTTATCAGTTTTCCTGCTCTGGCAGCTTCTGTGTCTAGTGGGACCAGAAACCACTGTTCAGATCCCCAGGAGGTGTGTCTGGGCAACACAGGCTTTGTTGGCTGACAAGCTTGTGGGGGAAAGACAGTTGCTATCAAGGTGGGGATCTCAGCAGTGAATGAGTGGGCTGAGGGTGGAGGCTGACCTTGAACAAGCAGCTGAAACAGAAGACAGTTTTAGAACGATTCCTTGGGATGATCATGGACACTGAGTCCAAAACCAGTATGTGAAATGCTTTGACTCTTTCTTCCTAGTGGGGCTTTTTCCTGAAAAGGAAGAGGAAGGAGAATTCTCCAAGCCCTCTCCCTACAATGGTGTCATCTGCTGATGGACCTATAGAAACTACTCCCTTGGGATGTTAGGCAGCTGCATGGCAAACCTTGTGGGTCCTTTAAAGTGCCACGGGGAGCAGCTGCTGGAGGCTGTGCAGAGGGAAAGGCCACTTAAGTAGTGTGGAAAACATCCCGTTTCTCCTAGGCATCCCGGGGCATGATTCCTGCTTAATTGCTCAGATTCTGGACGCCAGGATGCTGGAGCTGAAGTACTTACGGGGTTCGTTCTGTAAATGATGTCTTTTGTGGAGCTTCGTGCAGTGAGCACAAAGGGATGGAAATAGGCTTATTGAGATGATCATTACCAACTCAAGAACAGGAATTGGTGAATGGTTATCAAGATACTGCGGTTTCAAAAGGATCACAGAAGGGAAGGGATTTTGCCGTCTGAGTTTTTTTGATAAGGCTTCATGCTTTCCTCTCCAGTGTTTCTCTGAGGAGATCTTTCTATGGCTCATATATCACATGAGTTAAAAGGAAGTGCAAACACAATTAGCCCAGCAGGTTGCAGTCCTTTCCAGCCCCTTCTCTTTTGTGCTATTTGTGACTAGTCTGCCCGATTGTTTCAAAGTAAGGAAAAACTTGGGTTTCTTATCTATACTTTATCAGGGAAACCAACTTTGATTGTGGTGTGAACCTGTCAACCTGGGGCCTGAAATCAGCCTGACTGCCAACGGCCAGTGTATCAAACTCCGCATAACAGGCAAGCCACTACATGCTGATGGACTTTAAAAGCAATGTTTGCCCAACAAACCTTGGATTTTTGGAAATCACATATACAGCATCTCTTTAAACATCTTTTTAGTTCTTTAAGAAAACGTCTGAGCCCGCATGTAGCTCTGACACAGAGGCTTTGTGATTTCTCTGCTCTTCCTTTTTGCTCATCTGGGTCATTTGGACTGCGGTGTTTTTGGGGTCACTCTTGCCAGAGTCTGACAAGGAGGTTCCTGCTTGCTAATGGTTCATTAGCCATCAGGGCAAAGTGCACAGTGGGTGTGGTCAGGGTTATCACTGGGGAGACAGGCTGCACTGAGGGCTTGGTTTAAGTCTTAGATTCTGAGATAATATCAGTTCCTGGCTGGGAGTCCTGAAAGGAACTGGAGTTAGCGGTTAACCTAGCTGTGGTCTGTGGTCCAGGACTGCCCAGACAAAGCAGCAGATTTGTAGGGTCTCTGTTACCTTCTGGAGTTAGGACATGTGCTTGCCGTTGCTCAGCCCATCCCGCCTTATTCTGGCTTTCTTATTCCCCCACCGCCCCCCATTCTCCCCATCCCCATTTGTTTTCCTTTGCAAAGCCTGGGGCAGACAGGTTTCCTGGACTGCCTGGGTAGCTTGGAGTTGGACTTTGGGCTTGTGATAAGTCAAGAGACAGACTGTCTCCTGAAGATAAGGCTCCGCATTAATAACCGCAACCCAAGAGAGATGCGGTTTTGACTGTTTCTGTTAAACTTACTTTCTTGGGAGATTAAAATGATTCTTTGAACTATCTGTTTCTAGTTACTCTTCCTAGGTCATTTTTCATTTAGGAAGGCTTATTAATGTTTTATGATTATTGAGTAATTTAGAAGACTATTTACCACCCTCAGGGACCTCCCTTAATAAATCAAATCTGGTCCCATCTGGAGATGAAGCCATTAAGTAAGGCTTGGGAAGCTGGCAGATTGCTTGAAGGCTGCTGATTATTCTGGTCAGCAAGTCTATTTGGCTCCACTGTATACCTTTGGAAAGGTCTTTCCTCCAACTCATGTGTGTACCCAGGTGCACACAAGGGGAATCGGCTCCAAATAAAAGGAACACAGGAAGATCCCTTGCTTGTCCTTTGAGCTCAATTCTGGTCTTACTCTTTGATTAAAAGTGTCTGTCACTTCCTTGCAAGGTTAGTGTCTGCTTTCTGGAGGCTCTAAATTTCATGGAAAGCTGTCTAAGATCCATGTGTAGTTCAGTCGTCAAATTTCCACTCCACACCCCACACCAGGAAGGAATAGCAAACCCCAAGCCTCCAAACCTCAAACAAAAGCATTTCCAATTCATAGAAAGAGATACTTTGATGACCATCAGCCTTTCTGCAACGTGGGACTCATTATCCTAGCAACAATAACAATACCCCTAATCTAGTTTCATGGCTCTCCTGGAAACAATTTACATGTAAAGGCTGATACTTTGCTCCATGGTTCTCAGCCCCACCAACCTCCTACATAGAGAGATGGGGCTGGGCTACTAGCTTGAGAAAGTCTACCACACATTCTTGGGACTCCAGTTTTCACAGTAATGCCACTACCTCACATTGTGACAGGGCTGGCAGAAATGCAGATGTTCTAGAGAGATACCGAGTCCCTCAGTGTGACTACTGGACCATTCAAATGGTGAATGCCAAAAAAAAAAAAAAATGGGAATTTCCCCAGGCATCTCTTTCTGGGAGAAGGAAAAAGCCCCAGCCAGAGGGGGAAGTTGTCTCCAGGAAAGCAGTTTCCCATGGTTCTAACAGCTCTTTAAGCCCACAGATGGATCTGTGGTGGGCGGAGCCACACCTTCATTTGCTCTGCTTAGATTTGCATAGTTTGGGCCCTGTATTTAAATTGAATCTCAGTTCAGAAGCCCAAAGTCAGACTTTGGGAGTTTGCTGGATCTCTTTGTTCCTGTTCCCAGTGCATCTACAATGGACACATCTTCCCTTTCTCTGCTTTTCGCTTTAAACTTCTATCCTTTAATTGACTTACTGAAGACAGCCGGCCAAACCTAACTTAGGGCACAGTTTGTGACCCCCAGATTTGATAACAATGTCTTCTTGGTTCAGAGGTAAATTTCGACTTCAGAGTAAGTAATGTGAATCACAATCAGGAGAAAATCTTCCCTGGGATCATTGTAATCCTGGTGCAATCACATGCAATTACCAGGGAGTTCTAGATAGGATGGAAGCTGCATGTCGCCTGTGGACACAGGCAGTCTGTCACTCTTTGAAGCAATCTTGCAGTTACTCCTATGCTCATTAGCCCACTGCAAACTTTGCTAGTACAGCCGATGATTTTTGAGTTGATTATACTTTTGGCATTAAAAAACAAAAACAACCAAACCAAACCAAAACAACCCTCCCTCAAACAAACAAACAACAACAACAAAAAAAACCAGCCCAAATCCCCCACAGCTCTCACCATATTCTAAAGTCAAATTTGAGTGACCCTAGTCAGGGAATACACATCTAGGGTACTTCAAATTTCGTCTTCCAACATGCAAGAAGTTTAATAACTTTACAGAATAAAGAAAGTTAAAGTCATGTTTTACATATCTGACTTCATTAAATTTTAAAGTTCACTGGTGGGTCCATCAGAGAGGAGTTTAAATCAAAACGGGGAAGCTTTTCTGTGGCTCCCAGGTGCTGCCCTATAGATTCTTAGCTTTGGGGCTGGGGGAACCTGGTTAATAGAGTCCAAATGTTTGTCAATGTTTTTATTTTTAAGGTTATAATTTAATTACAGCATTTCTCTCTTCTCGTTCCTCCCTCCAAACCCTTCCCATATATCCCTTCCTGCTTTCCTTAACATTTATGGCCTCTTTTTCCCCACAAATTAGTCCTTGCATGTGTGTATTTTATTTGCCAGTTACAGGTTGTTAGCTATGGCACAGCGGTAGGCCAGGAATGGCTGTCAGGAGCCTAAAACTGGCCGAAGATGAGGTGGTTAGCTCTGTAACATTTCACCCCCCCACACACACACACACATCACTGTAGTCTGACCTGTCCGTCAGTCTTTGTTTGTTTGTTTTTCGAGATAGCTTCTCTCCAGGTCTCATCTGAAGGTTTTGCTTCTGTTAGTACATTGATTACCATGGTGTGGTTGAAGATTCCTCTAGGAAGACAGTGAAGAGGGTCAGGGCCACCTAAGGTATCGGGACTAGAGTGTGAATGACAAGGATGCTATACATAGTAAGATTTTGACCAAGGGAGTGGCAGAACTGAGTCAGAATAGCCGGAGATGGAGCAAAGTAGCTCCACTCAGACAGTTTCCCTGCAGCGGGATGTGCTAACAGGCTCTGGGAGTCTCTCCTTCACGAGTGCAGTCCAATGCCACAGGCACACACATCTTTGAAAGAGGGTTTTTTTCACCTTTTAATCTCGTGTGTGTGTGTGTTTGTGAGAGAGAGAGAGAGTGTGTGCACGTGTGTGTGTGTGTGTGTGAGAGAGAGAGAGAGAGAGAGAGCGTGTGTGCGTGTGTGTGTGAGAGAGAGAGAGCGTGTGTGTGCGTGTGTGTGTGAGAGAGAGAGAGCGTGTGTGCGTGTGTGTGTGAGAGAGAGAGAGCGTGTGTATGTGTGTGAGAGAGAGAGAGAGTGCGTGTGTGTGAGAGAGAGAGAGAGCATTGTGCGTGTGTGTGAGAGAGAGAGAGAGAAAGAGAGCGTGTGTGTGTGTGTGTGTGTGTGTGTGTGTGTGTGCTTGTCTTTACGTGTACATGCAGAAGTTAGAGGTCCACTTTGGCTATCTTTTTCTATTGTTTTCTACTTCGTGTTTTAAGACAGGGTCTCTCACTGATCCTAGAGCTCTTATTTAATTTGGCTAGACTGGCCATGATCCTGTGGGATCTGGGATCTTCTACCTGGCTCTGTCCCTGGTGGTAGGATTACAGATATATACTGCCATGCCTAGCTTTTTATATGAGTTCTGGCATTCCAAACTCAGGTCCTTATGTTTGAGCAGCAAACACTTGACCCACTGAGCTATCCCCCCTAGGCTCAGGTCTCCTCCTCCTTCACCTCCTCCTCCTCTCCCTCCCTCCCTCCCTCTTCACCTCCTCCTTCTTTGAGCCAGGGCTGGTGACATGTGACTTCTAGCTCTCCCAATACTTCTTAGGAAAGGAGAGAAGTATGGTCTACAGCTTCTTGTGGTGTAGGGACTAGCTTCCTGACTTTTAAAGGAATAATGAGGACTCAAAGACAGCATACATCTGCTTTTGTCTCAATATAGACGAGAGTGATAGAGACAGACATGGAGGGTGGGTGACAAACTCATATGTTCTCATTATTAGTGATTGTAGAGGAACTCCAGGTGGTTGGCACGCTCAGGAACGAAGACAAAGAAGAAAGCCAAATAACCTTTGTTCTCCTCATATTCCCTTCTGAGTTCCCACTGGCTTTCAGCTTGTTACTCCTCCAAAAAGAGGCACTTGCCAAAGTCAGTAGGGACATTGAGGTTATTAAACGGAGAGGTGTGTTACATAGTCCTGATTGATTTGCCCTAATGGATGTCTGACTGTGTGCCCTCAGCCACCTCGTCCAGGTCTCCCTTCCTGCAGGTTCTCCCCCTGCCCCGCTGCTCTCTTCCTGCAGGTTTTACACCCCCTTGCAGCTCCCTTTCTGCAGCTTCTCCACTCCCCTGCAGCCCCCTTCCTGCAGGTTCTCCACCACCCTGCAGCTTTCTTCCTGCAGGCTCTCCACCACCCTGCAGCCCCCTTCCTTGCAGCTTCTCCACCACCCTGCAGCCCCCTTCCTTGCAGCTTCTCCACTGCCCTGCAGCCCCCTTCCTGCAGGTTCTCCACTGCCCTGCAGCCCCCTTCCTGCAGGTTCTCCACCACCCTGCAGCCCCCTTCCTTGCAGCTTCTCCACTGCCCTGCAGCCCCCTTCCTGCAGGTTCTCCACCACCCTGCAGCTTTCTTCCTGCAGGTTCTCCACTGTCCTGCAGCCCCCTTCCTGCAGGTTCTCCACTGCCCTGCAGCCCTCTTCCTGCAGCTTCTCCACTGCCCTGCAGCCCCCTTCCTGCAGATTCTCCACCCCCTTCAGCCCCCTTACTGCAGGTTCTCCATTGTCCTGAAGCTCTCTTCCTGCAGGTTCTCCATTGTCCTGAAGCTCTCTTCCTGCAGGTTCTCCATTGTCCTGAAGCTCTCTTCCTGCAGGTTCTCCACCCCCTGCAGCCCCCTTCCTGCAGATTCTCCACCCTTCAGTCCCCTTACTGCAGGTTCTCCATTGTCCTGAAGCTCTCTTCCTGCAGGTTCTCCATTGTCCTGAAGCTCTCTTCCTGCAGGTTCTCCATTGTCCTGAAGCTCTCTTCCTGCAGGTTCTCCATTGTCCTGAAGCTCTCTTCCTGCAGGTTCTCCATTGTCCTGAAGCTCTCTTCCTGCAGGTTCTCCATTGTCCTGAAGCTCTCTTCCTGCAGGTTCTCCATTGTCCTGAAGCTCTCTTCCTGCAGGTTCTCCATTGTCCTGAAGCTCTCTTCCTGCAGGTTCTCCATTGTCCTGAAGCTCTCTTCCTGCAGATGATTCTCCACCCCCTGCAGCCCCCTTACTGCAGGTTCTCCATTGTCCTGAAGCTCTCTTCCTGCAGGTTCTCCACTCCCTGAAGCCCCCTTCCTGCAGGTTCTCCACCACCCTGCAGCCCCCTTCCTGCAGGTTCTCCACCCCCTGCAGCCCCCTTCCTGCAGGTTCTCCACTCCCTGAAGCCCCCTTCCTGCAGATTCTCCACCCCCTGCAGCCCCCTTCCTGCAGGTTCTTCACCCTTAGTTCCCACTCTGGTTGATCTTCTCATGCTCTCTGGTATTGGGAAGCCCTGGAATTCTTTCTTCTACCTTCACTGACTTGGCATCCATCTTGAGGTCTATTAGCCTCTGCCCTGGAAAGTTGCTGGATAGTTTAGACTTACCAAGGTCAACACTAACTCAGGACCTTCCTCCCCCATACCACTTTGTTTCTGCCAAGTCACTCCTGAAATCTTACCTCAGCTGGCCAGTACTAAACAACTTAATTATTTTCTCATTTCCAGTGTCTAATACTAACAAGTCCACCTCGTTCCACTATTGAAAAACTACCCAGATGTTTACCCCTTTCGTCATTTTTATTGACTGCTACTCACCCAGCTGTGTAGATAATATTTTTTGAGATTTTCAGACTGATGTGTAACTCATTATGTAGCCCAGGCTAACCTCTAACTCACAGACACCTAGTTTCTTGCCTCCTTTCTTACATTCTTGTTGCTGTGGCCTTGGGTAGTTGCTTGAATACTTCTTTAAGGATTTTTTCAGACCATTTCAGGTTCCCAATAGAGTTGTCCTTGGTGTCCATAGAGAATTGGATCCAAAATCTCCCACAAATACCAAGTCCAGATGTGCAAGTCTCCTGAGATAGCAGACAGCTGGATGTTAGCTTGAGCACATATTCCAGGATACTCAAAGTCATCTCTAGGTTACTCTGATGCTTGAGACAATGGGAATGCTGTGTGAATTGCCCCTATACTGTATCATTTAGGGAATGACAGAAATAGACTGTGTGTGTTCCGTATAGCTGTACTTTTTTTGAGTGTTTAAAATTTGCCATTAGTTGAATCAACTTGCAGAATCTTCAAAGGGGAAAGGCTGACCAGCTCAGCTCTGCACAGGAAAAGCGAGCATCCTTCTGGTGAACTGTGAGGTCGTGAGCTGTGCACCTCTGCTCTTCACCTTCCTGACTTCACTTCCTTCCCCTTCTCCTGAGGCTCATGTCTTCTTTGCTGATGCCGCTGGGCCTTTGTACACTTGTTCCATGGCTTAGACTGGTCTCCTCTTAGATCCCTTTCTGTCCAGATCCCAGGCTTCATTTAGGCCTTGCTAAAGGTGTCACCTCATAGAGGCCTTCTTAGACTACTTCATTGACAGCTACCCTCTTTTCCAACTTGAATGTTAGCATAACGCTTGCTGACATACCTCGGTCATTTGTTTGTATCTGCTTTCCCTATGAGACAATGAGCTCCCTAGTGAAGTGATTCATGTTTGGATACTCTTTGCTCAGACATGAAGGGGTGCTTGCATAAAGCTTGCCTTATGTCTTAGTTAGGGTTTTTATTGCTGTGAAAAGATATCATGACCACAATAACTCTTGGAAAACATTTAATTGAGTGGCTAACAGTACAAAGGTTCAGTCCATTATCATCATTGTGGGGCATGGTGGTGGTATGCCTAGGAAGACATGGTGATAGAGAGGTCACTGAGAGTTCTGTATCTTATGCATGCAGGCAACAGGAAGTAAATTAAGATACTGAACTGTATCTTGAGCATAGAAGACCTCAAAGCCCACCCCCACAGTGACATACTTCCTCCTCTAAGATCACACCTACTTCAAAATGGCCACATCTCCTGATAGTGTCACTCCAAACAATTACACATGATTTGGTATGAGTGTATTTAATACTTTATACCAGTAAGGGAAATATAAAAAACAAAAATAAACCCTCTTGGCTTGGAAACAGTCTAAAATATTGATACTGGGTATGAATGGGAGGTATAATAAAAGATTATATACTTGTATCAAGTTTATGAATGTCAAGTATATGATATTGATAATTGACATGTGTTGACAAAAAGTTCTTGAAAAACTTTCAAAATAGTTAAGCATTAGAGAAGAAACTAAAGAGAAATGAGCTAATTTAGGAGGTTTTGAACCCTGTGATCACACAGGAATATACTTTGCAATAGTAATAAACAGTTCTGCTAGTGGAACAGATCGTGTTAAGATCTGGGTACAGTTTAAGCAGTCACAAATGACTTTTCATGCAGCTGAGCAGCAGTTAGTGGGCTGTACCCTGGATCTGGGAAAGGAAGTAAGCTACTTTGGGAAATCAGGATGTTGTAGAAATTAATGTCTGAAATTATCCCGAGGCTTCCCACGAGGGACAGATGTGTTTTCTCTAACTTCTTTGTTCTGATAGATATGGAGGTTATCCTTTCAAATGTCAATTTGTAATCATGTGCATGCCCAACAAAGGAGATTTTAAGCTCAAGGCAATGATTTGTGCCAAACTCCTTGCTAGATTCCGTGTGCTTAATAGTTCCGCATTGTTTGGGGCTCATCTCTTGTATCCAGAGGTTTGATTCAAGGTGCCTGCTGGGAGAGGTTCTTTATTTGGATGTGAGTGCAAAGGGCCTTGACTTGCATTTCCTGTAATTCTTGTCAGAAAGGAACTGATGCCGCCATAATCTCCCCCAGCACACACTCTTAATCACAAACGAGGTACAAAAATACAATTGTAATTTCTTTCCTTCTCATTACGCCAGCAGGTGTGTCGTGTGGAGAGGTGCCCGGAAGGGCACATGTGAGCCTCTGGTTTGCTCCTGTGGAGGTAGTCCTCTCAGACAAGTGACTTCTTACCCACATGGCTTTCCCATGGCTTCCTCCTTCCACCGTCTCCCTATCTGGCTTCCTGACCTTCCTCTTTTACAAGAAGGATCCTAAGCTCCTGTGATTGTCTTTCAGTGTTTCTTAACTCTGTATGTTCCTCAGTGTTCAGATGACGAATGTCTCACCATTGGAATTCTCTTAGATCCATTGATGGGACTCTGCTGGTTACTCCTTTCCTCCAAGCTCTGAGATTCCCTTTACACGTTACTCTAATTCTTTCCTCCATGTTTACCAATGCAGGGATTCTGCAGGCATCTGTACACAACTGAAATTCAATTCTATCATCCCAGCAAAGACCTTGAGTCCCATCACTTATACAATGTAGGATGATACATTGCAAGCTTACTTTTCCCCCTTGACTCTAGGAGTGTGGAAAACCAAACTCACTACTTTCTCTTCGGATTCTCAACCTCTTTCTCCTTCCCTTCCCCACATTTTTCCTTTAGTTAAACAAGTTTTAGCTTATGTGTATGAGTTTTCTGGTGTTCTGCCTGTGTGTGTGTGTGTGTGTGTGTGTGTGTGTGTGTGTGTGTGTGTATGTGTACTATGCACGTGCGCCATTTGTGTACCCAAAGAGGCCAGAAAAGGGCATTGGGTTACCTGGAATTGGAGTTACAGATGCTCATGAGCTGCCTTGTGGGTTCTGAAAGGGAACCTTGTTTTTTTTTTTTCAAGGGTAGTAAGCACTCTTAACTGCTGAGCCGCCTCTCTAGCCCTCCTTTCTCCCTTTCTATAATTCTCGTAGGTATCCTCCAGACTGGGAAACTTGCTGTCATCATTGTCTTTTTATTTTTCTTTCAATCTAGCAAGACATTTGTTCTATTGATTCCTTTTCTAAACATTTCTAGATTTATCTTCTTTCCCCGCACCACCACTATTTACTCTGTGAATTAGTCTAGCAGAGGAGTGATACCCATCCCAGGCACAGAACAGGATTTATCTTTTTATCATCGCCTTTTCCTCAAGGCTTTGTTTTCCTTGGTTTTCATCCCCCTGCCACCAACTGTGTGGTCTCTGAAAATAGACAATAACTTTTACATGGACCACTGTTCTGGGTGGGTGACGAAATCTCTACTGTTCAACTCCTTGCTCTTTTATACATTAGCCTATGTATCCAGCATGCCTATGTTATATATGCTGCCTGTCTGTCAGTCACTCATCAGATGCCTGCCACAGTAGAGCAGTGAATGCATTTAAGTAAACTTTATTTAATAACACCCCAAAGCATGAGCATAGTTATAGAAGGGAGGCCCAAAGCAAAAAAGGACAGTTGAACTCTGGAGTATGGTGTAGCAACATGACAGACATAGAGGAGGAACCACAACATAGGTGGACCTGTGTGTGTTCACTGGGAACTGGTTCCAGGGCTCCACAGAAACTCAAGGTCTTTGTACAAAGTAGAGTAGCCTGCGTGGAACATGGCTCTCTTTCTGTATGTGTCCAGGCACCTCTGCCCACTTCAGATACTCAATTCCATGTAAATACCATGTAAATAGATGTTATATTATATCATCTGGGGAGAAATGACACAAAGACAGTTTGTACACATTCAATGAAGATTTTACTTCATTTCTTTTACATTTTCCGTTTGTAATTGGTGGGAGTTAACCCAACAGGGATTTTTTACTGTGTAGAGTGTTCTTAAGGCCTTTACCTCCGTGATGCTCAAACATCCCTGGTTTCAACCTGACAAAGTAGAACATCACGAGAAGGCTCACAACTGTGTCTTTCCACATCTGTGTGCTGCATGCACCCCGGAAGAGTCCTCTCTGGAGGTTTCTGAGTTTGGTTCTCCTGTGATCCTGTTAAACACATTGCTGCTCTTTCTGCCTCTTCCTGAGTGGTTCATCTGCTGGGATAACCATTTCATCCTTAGGGTTATGCAGGTTCCCCTCATTTTTTCATGATCCAACTTGAGCATTGTCTTTCCCAATGACAGCCCTTATTCAATTCTCCATGGAACGTTCTTCTCCTGCTGCTTCTGGTATGTTTCATTGTTAGCAACACACATTTTAGAACTTTAATGGGATTCGTTTCATTTTACTACTTACATGGAGTTTGTAATAATAATTTTTTGGACACATCACAACTTACAAAACATTTTCATCTCTGTATCTAATAAAACCAGCCAACCAGACTAGAGTTGAGACTGCTGTATCTGTAATTAGAATACATACACATAGAGTTAAGTGGGAAAGTAGAAGCTCCAGGTTCTTTATTAAAGCAGTGTTATTTTAATTATTTGAACTGTCAAGGCACTATCATTTAGTATAAAATGTGGTTCACACCTTTTCTTGATATTTTACATAAAGCATGATGAAATTTTTCTTGCGCTAATATTGTGAAGGGTTTTGTTGACAGTCTGCAGCATTTAGGGTAGTAGAGGCTTTAAGTAACTAAGCACATACTGTTCCAGCACATGTGCCAAAACATTTAGAGTGTACTTCAGTAACTGGCGACAAAATGAGTTTATTACCAGAAATTAGTCTGCTGCGCGATGAGAACTTTCTCTGCAGATGATTTGACACAGTTGTCTGGTGTCTGAAATATCCTCCCTCGGGTGCTTTGATGACACTATGTGGACTTAACTGATAAAATACAGTATTTCCAGTAGTTTGATTAAGGTTGAAAACAAAAGAAAAGGAAGTTAGAAAGGGAGTTAGAAAGGAAGGGAAGGGGAGGGAGGGAGGAAGAAGAAGAAGGAGGAGGAGAAGAAGAAGGAGGAGCAGAGAGAGAGAGAAAGAGAGAGAGAGAGAGAGAAGTAAATGCAGAATCTCCCTTCTCTATCTTCTTTTCTGGAAGGGCTTAGTTTGAAGTCCAGGTCCTGGGCTTCATCTATATGTCCTTCCACTTAGCCATGTGCCCAGCTCTTTCTCCCTTATTGTATTTGTATTTTATTTATTTTTTGTTGATGATGGTGTATGGTGAGTGTGTGTGTGTGTGTGTGTGTGTGTGTGTGTGTGTGTGGTGTTCATTCTGAATTGTGTTTTGGTCCTAAGCATCAATGTGGGGCCTCAAGTGTGTTGGGTTAGTGATCCATCACTGAACGGTATACCTTGTGAAGTTTTGAAAAGTGTTTTTTTTTTTCCTGAGACCAATTCTAAATGTGACAGCCTGTCAAGCTCCGAAAATACATTTCAGAAGGTATTATACTCACTTAACAACACAGGACTAACATTTAGCTAGAATGCTACACTGAACTATCCTAGCTTGCTGGGTTTAGAGTTAATTTTCCCATAGAAGGTCTAACAATGGATGAAGGCATGAATAAAGTGAACTGGCATCTTTATTGTGGTTTTGTTTTATTTTGTTTGATTCCAGTAGTGCGATTTGGCCAAATACAAGTATGAGAAAATTTTCCACTATTTATCATGCAAATTCTGAGAATCTCTGGAACTGACTTTGCAGAAGTAATACCCAGAAGAAGTTACTTAACTTTTGCTGCTGCGCATGGTCATGTGGGCAGTTCTTCTGACCTGGGTGTGATGTAGGATTTCATTTTAAAATTATATTTTAAGTTCATTGGTGGATTGCTTTTATTTTTGTAGTTTTTTTTTTTCAGGAAGGAAACAATTTGGTATTTAGTTCTGAAAACTCAGCAGAAACACGAGTAAATTTACCCCCATCTCCCATGTCTGCTGCACCCTGTCTGCTCTGACAAGGAACTAGTTCCCAAGTTCTCTGCTTCTCATGTCTTTTTCTCAGCCCAGCTTCTATGTCTCTCTGAAGAACTCACAGAAAGCTCTGACTTCAAGTCCATTGTCTCCTGATTTGCAAAGATGTAAGTTTTTCTAAGGAACAGGCACCATTTTGTTATCTCCTCCTTTCCACAGATGTTGTCATGGTTTCCACAACTAGGCTTAACTTAACCTTTTCTCCCCAGTGTTCTAGAGACATTGTGGACGAAAGAACCAGTAGCTCTAGATGGTGGTACCCACGTACAGCCTGTATATTTCTGTGCCTGTGTTCTGCTCATTGTGTTTTTTTTTTTTTACAAGGACCTGTAGGCAGGAACTGTGTGGACATTCACATTTTTATTGCTTATAGTGAATTCCTACCGCAGTGCCAGTGGGGACTGAAGAGCACTTGAGTAGCCTTGTTTTAAAAGCAAGACAAGCAGCTGTTATTCTTCTATCTCCTGCCTTTCAAAGTGCCTACCAATCTCTTTATAAAACTAAGGAGAACATGAGAGTCATAGAATGGAACAGTTACATGGGGAGTTACTATGAGTCATTATTGTGGAGGGACAGAATGCTTATTTATTATATTTTAGCATGCAATTATCTTTTGTAACTACATCACCTCCATTTTGTGTATGTAATATCTATTAGAAATTCAGTGAATGCTTCCTCATATCTTTGTAGCCCTGGGGATTTCCTACAAGCCTTGGAATATCAGGTAAGCACTCTTCCACTAAGCAACATGGTGCTAGCCCATCTGCTTTTCTTAAGCTTTTGATTACATTATAATACACCATGGCTGTTGATCTCCAAAGACATCTTCCTAGTGAACTGGCTGCCCTTATATGAGTACCCTTACTTTGATTCTGGCCTATGGTCTTAACTTGCAGTAGATTAAAGATTTCTCAGAGTCTTCAAAAGAGTTTTGTGGCTCTACCTGTGTCTTTGAAAGATTCCTTTGGGAAGCCTCCATTTCGAAGTCAATAACCCCTAAGCAGGTTTGAAACACATTGGATCTGTTATGGACCTGTCTGGGAGCGTGAGGAGATCAGGATACATGGAAGGACCAAACATGGAGGGGATGCAGAGGTAAAGCCAGCTTCAAAGTGGATTCTCTAGTCACCCAATTGATATTGCATTTAGGAGAGAGAAAATGTGTAACGCAACTCTCAGATTCCCAAGGCACCATATCATGAACAAAATACACGGGACGAGTAGTTTCTTGGCACTGTGTACTGTGAACTTGTATATCCCACCATTCATGTTCTGAATTCTTGATATCAGGAGTTGGATCTCTGGGAGGGAATTAGGTCATGAATAGGACTGGCACCCTAAAAGTGACCCTAGAAAACTCTCATATACTTTCCACTGTTCTGTGAGGCTACAAGCAGAAGTTAGTAGTCTATAGCCTGTGGGAGGCCCCTCACCAGAGACAGACTGTGCTGGTACCTGATTCTGGGCATAAAGCTTCCAAAACCATGGAAAATAAGCTACCCAGTGTGAGGCGGTCTGCTATAGAAGACAACCAAGCCAGTAGTGGATGACTGATGGATGACGTACAGAAACCGCCAGTGGATTTCATATAATACACAGATACAGAGCCCAAGGCAAAAATAAGAGTGTGGCTGTTACCCCACAAGCCTTGCTCACGTCCTGCAATGGTGATGGCTTTCTTCAAGGCTAACAGTCACATGGTTTAAACTTTGCCCGGGAGATTAGTTTCATCTGACTTTGAGTTTTCTGTAGTCCTGTCTATTCTATAGTCCTTTCTTTCCCAGCCTCGGGGCTTTGTACATGCTAAGGGAACATTCTCAAAAAGAGGTACACTTCAGACTATTAGACGCTTGTTCTCACGTATCCTTTAGCATTTATTTACTCATAATATTGAATGTAGCTAGACAAAGCCTCCTCTGCTACATATCGTCACCTTTACGAGTGCATGTCTCTTGACAGCCCTATCGTTGTGGATGTTTGGCTGAGTTGCTGACTGTCTTCTGTTTTGCTGCTAACTCACGTTCTCAGTGTGTTGGTCTACACTCGCTAGCACAGCTTCATTTGAGGACTTTGGAGAGTCTTGTGGTTGATCTGTACCTGTTATTTTTATTTCTTTAAGTAGCCTATAAACTAGTTCATAGTCTAATCTCTAATTTATATGTATTTTCTTTCTCATCAGCTTCTCAATTAGCAAATTTTACAGTGTAGAGTGGCTTTTGAAGAAGTAGATTTTGGTTGATTTTTTTTTTTTTAGAAGTTCTAAGGCTTGGCTCCTTCCAAAAGTTCTGAATTAATTGTGGGATTTAGGCTTCAGTATTTAAGTCCAGAAAAAAAAGGGGGGATGTCCTTTTAATTAAACATTCTTTCTAAATTAATAACAGCTTGGAAGCATTTCACCTCCTCAGAGCTATTGTTTTTTTTTAAACTTTTGTTTTGCAAATAGCGTGAGAAAGAAAATCATTTTGTTTCCTCTAATGATAAAAGAAAGGGCCCTAATAACCCATTGAAGTTTCAGTGTAGATGAACACAGTTGAGCTCACTAAGCTTCAGTGAATCACTTGTTAGGCTACAAGTAATAAAGCACACGGGTGTGTTTAACAGAACAGTCTGGGCACATATTCCTTACTTAGATGAGACACGTGTTTACAGTTACCTCGTATCATTTACTAAAGGAAAATTAATGGCGACAAAAATTACATCTGTGTCTCCACATCGCATCACCTTAAGGAATTCCTTTGTTCTTCGCTTCTTTTGAGCAATGTTTTTGCTAGTTCCTCTAAAACTTGTTACGCTAATATAACTAGACTAACAAGCCAGACTTGGTTATTTTCAGTCCCTGCACATGTAATAACAAGCCACTGCCATATGGAAAAGCTTGACTCCACATTACCCATTTCTTCCTTCTTTCAGTTTTGGTAATGTGTAGTTCTGGTACCCAAGAAATGAATGACAAGGAAATTTAAATCAGTAGCAGATGTCCCCAAAGCTCTCGGCTTGTGTTTGTGATCATTAACTGTGAAGAATCAGGATACATAAAAAGATTAAAGGGTCTTTCCCAAAACCAAGCTTAAAATATGTCTGTTTACAAACAAACACAGCCATGAATGTTCTGGTTGGCCTGATCCCCTTTGGTTGCTAGTACGCTTTTTAAAATAGTTCTGTGAGATGGCATGCGTTCTCCCATTCACAGATTTACCCAGTCCAGTATTGAGTGTTTTCTAAGGGGTGAACACCACTCTGGGTTGTTCAGAGTGGACAGCGCTTTATCATGGCGATACTGCAGTCTACTAGAAATAGCAGAGATGTGGCAGGGACTTATTATGTTTTCATATAAAGTGTCACCTCTGTCTCGCCACACCCCTTTCTGCCCAGAAGGGAAAACAGAGAGAGAGAGAGAGAGAGAGAGAGAGAGAGAGAGAGAGAGAGAGAGAGAAGGAAAGAAGGAAGGAAGGGAGGAAGAAAGGACGGAAGGAAAAAAAGAAAGAAGAGAGGAAGGGAGGAATGAAGGAAAGAAAGAAAAAAGGAAAGAAGGAAGGAAGGGAAGGGAAGGAAGGAAGGAAGGAAGGAAGGAAGGAAGGAAGGAAGGAAGGGCAATTTAAAGATAAAAGTCCTGAATCTCTCGCTCATTCCCTGTGAAAAAGACATGGAGTGATACGCATGTCTAACCTAAGGGAACAGGGTTTTACGTTGGTCATAGATATCTCACCAGGAGCCCTGTACAGAGGGAGGTGGCAGAGTGTCCCCACCTCCACTCAAGGCATCCTTTAGTTCTGGATGCCAGCGGTAGGTATCTGGGGCACTGAAAAGTCTGGGAACAATGTTGCAGGCAGAACATAATTGAGCAGAGACTTTTAATACCTTAATTGAGTTACAGCAGCCAGACAAGTGGCCGGGACAAGAATTGTCTGGAGGAGAAAACCACCACGAAATAAACTCTAAGTCTACGAGGGAGGTTTCCTTCTGTGATGAGAATGGAAGCATTCCTTTCAGATGCTTTCATTGTGAGTAAGAAACTGAACAACCCTGGGAGGAGCCCCTCGACCCTGATGAACTACTTCCCTGTGACTAAGAGTCACAGTGGAGGATGGAGGCCATCTTCCTCTAGATGCTGCCAGCCACGAAGGTCTCACCCGACCAAGACCATTTGCATGTCACTAGCTGTCCGGAAGTGTCAAATGCAGTCTTGCTCCTTAAGATCTGTAGGAGGCAGATGGTTTCGCTTGCATGGACGTAGGAGTACCGAAGCCAGGAAGCCCTGGGCATGAGTAAAGTCATGTGCTAAGAGGTTTTATTGTGGATTTTATGGGCGAGGAGAGGCTTGGTTGCTAAACTCTGGGCTTCTATAATAACCACAGCTACTAGAGATTGATTGATTGGTTTGCTCCTGCCCGGTGCTCAGCTGTGCACTCTGCAGCAGCTGCTTCATGAGGGGGGAGGGGCTCTCATTGTAATTCCTTTACTAGTGATCAAGCAGAGGTAACATAACTTGAGATAAACTATGGCATTTGTTAGCTGAGTAACTTAGGAATGGTTAATAATGTCCCCATCCTTCTTTTACCCATTTAAAATCCAAATAATAGTAACAATGCTTACCACACAGGAATGCTATGTATTTTTTTTAAATAAACTTACTTTTCTCATTTGTGTATATTTGTGTGGGTAGGTGCACAAAAGTGCCTTTGGAAGCCCTGGCATCGGCTCTCCCTGGAGCCGGAATTAGGTGGCTATGAGTGTCAGTCCACCGATGTGAGTCCTGGGAACTAAACTCTGGTCCTCTGAAAGATCAACAAGTGCTCTTAAGTACTGCAGCTCTCACCAGCCACTGCCATGGTGTTAGCTTGTTGCAATATTTTATCTTTTTAAAAATGGCTGTCCAGATGGTTTGGTTTTTACCATAATACCATGTTTACCCCAGGTAGAGCTGGAGAGACAGTAGTAGGACCACTTACTAAAACAATATTTATAAATAGTAGCATCTTGAATCTTCACGGAGAAATATGTGCACTGCTTTGCGAATGTGGTAGAGACACAGTGGAACTGACAAGCACATGGATAATCTTACATTCTTACATGGACTCTCCCCCCTCTTGCCCATTAGATAATCCTTAGAGAGGATTATCCTCGCTAAGCCAATTTAAAATGTCACCTACTTGATGTATCCTTTTATCCTCACATTCACAATGGAAGTGAATTGTTTTCCTTTAAACCATAGAATGTGCTTACTTATAACACCTCATTTACTGTCTCCATCATCTTCATTTGTATTATAGGGTCTGTATAAATCTTATCAAATATAGACCTCAAACTCAATTTTGTCAGGACATTGCCCTCCCTTAGTGTTCTTGGTAGAATTTTTTGGAATGACTCTGTTTAAGTAAGCTGAGACCACAAACTTTTATTTGATTAAATCAAACCACATTATTAAACTTTAATTTTTATCCTTTCTCCTTAGTCCCTTCAAACCGTATTGAAAGATACCTGCAGGATATTTACTTCTTTTTAAATCAATTAGTTTTTGAATGGTTTTATTGCACTAAACATTTTGCATTGACACAGAAGAACACTTCCTATATATAACCGGAGTAGCACAGACACTGAAAGAAACAATTCATAAATGGGATCTCCTGAAACTGAAAAGCTTCTGTAAAGCAAAGGACACGGTCAACAAGACAAAACGACAGCCTACAGAATGGGAAAAGATCTTCACTAACCCCACATCAGACAGAGGTCTGATCTCCAAAATATACAAAAAACTCAAGAAATTGGACAACAAAAGATCACATAATCCAATAAAAAAAATGGAGTACAGTCTTAAACAGAGAACTCTCAACTGGGGAATCTAAAATGGCTGAAAGACACTTAAGGAAATGTTCAACATCCTTAGCCATCAGAGAAATGCAAATCAAAACAACTCTGAGATTCCATCTTATACCTGTAAGAATGGCCAAGATCAAAAACACTGATGACAATTTATGCTGGAGAGGATGTGGGATGAAGGGAACACTCCTGCATTGCTGGTGGGAATGCAAGCTGGTACAGCCCCTTTGGATGTCAGTGTGGAGATTTCTAAGAAAATTAGGAAACAATCTTCTTCAAGACCCAGCAATACCACTCTTGGGTATATGCCCAAAGGATGTTCAATCATACCACAAGGACATGTGCTCAACTATGTTCATAGCAGCTTTGTTTGTCATAGTCAGAACCTGGAAACAACCTAAATGCCTCTCAACCGAAGAATGGATAAGGAAAATGTGGTACACAATGGAGTGGTACTCAGCAGTAAAAAATAATGACATCTTGAAATTTTCAGGCAAATAGATGGATTTAGAAAAAAAACATATTGAGTGAGGTAACCCAGACCCAGAAAGGCAAATATAATGTGTACTTACTCATAAGTGGTTTTTAGACATAAAGCAAAGTAAAACCAGCCTACAATTTACAACCCAAGAGAATCTTGACAACAATGAGGACCCTAAGAGAGACATACAAGGATCTACATAGAATGGAGAAAAAGACAAGATCTTTTGAGTAAATTGGGAGCATGGGTAGCATGGGAGAGGAGGGGAGCAGAGGATATTCACTTTGCATAAACCATGAAATGCTGTTTATTTCAAACAGAAATTCTGACTCCTGAAATTTTAAGCTTGTGTGCTTTCTAAAAACCAAACAAACTCTATTTTTAATGAAAACAAATTCTGAATTTTTATTTGCTATCCACATTCTGATGATTGGCTTCATTCTGGTCATTCCACAAAGACATTTCATAAGACTAATTTTTCAAATGCTCCCTGTAGCAAACCCAGCTTCATAGGCGAGCAGGTGTGGTTCTTGCCTCCATTGCCCAGCTGTGTGCGTCTCTCTGATGAATGACACGCCAGTGCGTCCTTATTTCTCACATCTCTCCCTCTTCTGCGTCACTCAGTGCTGTGAGAGTCTTAACTAGTTATTCTCCTTCTTGAGGTATTGTATTTTTCTCTGTGCTGGAGGTTTAACCCAGGGCTCATGGGTAGGTGAGTATTCTGGGTCTAAACTATAGCATGGTCCCATTGCGGCGTTCTTAATTCAGGGAAGTTCTTCACTCTGTATTGAGAGTGAACTTTCTATGCAGGTGGATGACGATGTTCTCTCCCCGAGGATGGTCAGAGGATATGTCTTGGGCAGTGTAACCTTCCCTGAGGGTACTCTGTCGTCTCTCTCCTTTTCAGTTTCCAACAGCATCTTCTTCCTTCTCCTCCATGCCATTCTCATTGCCCTTCTAATCCAAAAAGCTAGGCATCTTCTTCTTTCTACATGTCAGACCCATTGCCCTTCTGCTCCAGAAAGCTAGCTTAGGGTTTTCATTTGTTTACTCATTCTTAGTGAGTACTCCTGATTTGTGACATGAGCCCTGATTCCAGGTGGCCAGGATCAAACTATGTGGTCCCCAAAGAGGTTCCTGCTCTGTGTCTCCTTCAGTGCTCACATCTGTAAGATAGCTACGGCGTGAGTGAAGATTGGCTGGATACCACGAGACAGCCGAGGCCAGTGCCTGGCACAGTCTAGGTGTCTGTCCATCTGTCACGCAGTGTTGCATGCTGCTCTGGGCATTGGTGCCCTCACTTTCCTCCTGTGTTCTCTGTGTGCTGAGTGCTCCGCTTCCCTGTTAACTTGCATTTCTGTTTTTCAGAAGTCCTGGCTGCTTTGGAAAGCTTTCCCATATCACCTGTTTATACTCAGATCATTCTATGTTCTGTCCTGCTTCTGACCTTAAAAAGAAAAGCACATTTGGACGCCAGTGGTTCTGTATGTGTCAGTTCATCCCTCGGATCATAAACTCACGTGCACACTGTCATTTGCTCTTCATTTTCTTTTTTAGAAACTAGAATATAATATGGTATATAATACTAAATAAATAATTGTTGAGCAATATTTTTTAATTGAACAGTATAACTCTTTGTGACTTAAAGTGATGATCTTGAGTTCTAGGATTCAAACCCACAGCACTTCACTCTGTTTCACTATTTCAAGACATTCTCTCTCTCTCTCTCTCTCTCTCTCTCTCTCTCTCTCTCTCTCTCTCTCTCTCCCTCTCTCCCTCCCTCCCTCTCTCCCTCCCTCCCTCCCCTCTCGGTCTCTCCCCTGTCTGTCTATCTGTGTGTGTGACAGAGACCCCCTTCTCTGTGTGTGTGACAGAAATCCCCCCTCTCTGTGTATGTGTGTGTGTGTGTGTGTGTGTGTGTGTGTGAGAGAGAGAGAGAGAGAGAGAGAGAGAGAGAGAGAGAGAGAGAGAGAGAGAGAGATTTGATCAGAATGTGCCTAATTAAATAAATACCAACTGGGAATCATCCATTTATTCAAGAACTTCTGTAGTTCATAGGAAGTGAATGTCTCTGACTTCCTGTGTAGACGCCCAAGCCAGGAGTTGTGGTGACTCAGAGCCAAAGATCTGTTACTGTGAGCCTGGAAGACTGTGTGTCCACTGCTTTAGTAAATAGGCACTCGAACACTGGATGATGGGAAGTCCAGCTGAGGACGCTTTCAAGTGCACAGGCTGAGCATGCTGAATGCTTTTCTGGGTCATGTTCATTTCATAAAAACAGTCAATTCCCAGCCTTCCCCAAAGAGGAAATGCTGAAGGTCCCTAGCTGCCATGTGGGGTGAAGAGGAAATAGGGTGGAGAGGAGGGGAGGCCTTTAATGCTTCGCCCTGCAGAGTGAAATGAGCCAGGAATTCACTTAGTGACACTGGTCCCCACTCAGACTTTGGGGCTGTGCAGAAATACAGAGGCATTTCCTTTGGTAGTGACCACATTGTTCCAGTGACTAGAGCCACACGGCCTAGAAGCAGACAAAACACATCAAGTTCCCGCCAGTTGCTAGGCAGAGCAAATGCCTTTGGGTGTTTGAAGCATGCTTCCCATGTTGATTTCCTAATCATGACCTGTTTTCAAAGCCAAACACAATAGCATTGTAAACACTCACCAGCATTTGGAAGGCTTTCCTGTCAAGCTAATTAACAGATTGCAATTTACAGGGATGAAAATAAAATACTTTTGGTCAAGAAATATCCTTGGAAGTTTTGATTTGCTCTCCTTATTTCAGGATAACTTCTAATTTTGTGATAAAGTGTTATAAATCTTAATCCACAGCACTGGCCAAGATTTAGTCTTAACTCAAGCTATTTTTAGATTATACTTAATATTGATGCTGATCTGTGAGACCATACCCAAGGATTTTGTTTTGTTTTTAAATCTGATTGACTGTGGAACAGGTGTTTGTCTTTGGGTCTATGTGTCAGCCGCAGAGGAGTTAATTTGTGTGCAGGTGGACTTGAGCCCCAATAATGAAGCTTGGTTTCCTTATCTTTTTTTTTTTAAATTGTCAAAGATAGAAAGCAAGCATTGGTGCTAAAGTATGAACGTGTACTGTTAGGAGGGCAGCCTGGAATTTGGAAGCCAGAGCGAGGCTCCTCCAGCGGATGTTGTGGTTGGGAGGCCAGGATTTACAGCAGCGGCTCTGTCTGTGGACAGCCAGACTTTCAGGGGGGAGTATGATTTCAGGGTGATGCTTTCTGTCCTCTCTCTCTCTTTTTTAATCTTAAAAATTTTAATTTAATATATTTTTGTTATTATATATGTTTAATTTGCGGGGGGCTTTGACCTGATAGAATATACCCAATTGTTTAAAATACTCTAATTTGGCTACATGAAGCTTATCTCCATTTTAAGAAAAAATAAGAAATTCTAGAAGTAATCCCTTGATTGATCCAGGATTGATTTAATCCTGGTAAGCATTCATTTTCTCTGTTTTTAAAATATACAATAAGCACTTATTTGTAAAATCTTTATTTTACATCTGGACTGCAGTCTCTCATTCCCTCTTCCCTCTCCCCACATCCTCTTCTGGAATTTTTTCAGAGCAGTCATTTACCTGTGTAAGGATGCTTTATCCATACTGTCAAGCAGTGATATCCACCAAAGCTACCCAGAGGAGTATTCCTTTAATCCTGCTATCAGAACCACGAGGTTTCTAGCAGGCACACAGCTCTGATGGAGGCCTTTAGGAAGCTGTGTGGGTATGAAGCCACAAGTAGTGGTAGACAGATCCCAGGCCAGATCCCACTTGGCAGATGAAAGTTCAAGGTTAATTGCATTTGGTTGGCAAAACGTTTTTAGGGAAAAGTTTATTTTCATAATATTTCTTTTGGCTTGAAACAGGACAGTTAACTGGGGGAAAGGCGACTGCTGGTTCATTTTTGTCAACTTGGCACTAACTGACATATAGCTGGGAAGTAGGAATCTGAGTTGAGCAATCACCTCCATAGGTGGGTCTGTGAGTATATTGGGGGTAGTTTTGTTTTGTTTGATCAATGATTGGTGAGGGAGAGCCGAGTCCACAGTATCTGTCTCCATGTTCCTGCCTTGAGTTCCTCTCCTGCCTTTCCTCAGTAACGGACTATAAAGTGACAGGTGAAACCCTTTCCTCCCCAAGGTTGGTTTGGGTGAGTACTCCATGATGGTGGCAGAAGCCTAACCAGGACTATGCTCTTCCATGCTTTTCCACCGTCTGTGTCAGTCGGTCAGGTCGGTCCTTCAGACGGAAATGCGGTGGCTTGCAAGGCATAGTATGTGGCACCTCCTGATTCTGGAAGGCAGAACCATTATTCTCTCTGATGAATGGGAGCTGAGGTTCTGAGTGAGTGGACCGCCACCTGGCATTGCTCGCTTGGGAAGCAACACAGCTGTGAAGCTGACAGACTGTGGTCTGAAGAAGCCTTGCAATGGAGTTGCTCTCTTGATCTTGTTCTGGCCACTATTCTGGCTTCCTTGTGTTGGGAGTCAGAGCTCCGCCCAGCAGTTACTAGGAGGCATGGGCCCAGTGTCCCCCAAATCCTTCTTTTTCAAAATTAGTTGGAAATTAGATTTCGTAGTTGAGTTTTCCAACAGTTTAAGAGCAAGCCAACAAAGTATGCCCCCGAGTCAGGTTCATCAGTCAGCATGATGTTCCCTCTGCTTTGAAACCCAACGTTGCCTCTTTGATCTGCCTGACCCAGGGACAGATGGTTATATACCTCCTGATTTAGAGAATAAGATATGGAAAATGACGAGAAAAGCAGGCATGGCAAGGTAGGGAGAGCACATATAAATTTACATTTCAGTGCAATGAGTTCTAAGTTAGTGCTCAGAAGGAGTACTAGATTTCCTTAAAATAGTTGGTTTCTCAAAATATCTAAGAATTTAAAAAATTCACACCCGGGGAAAGGAAATACCAGATTAATAAAAAATGATAATGTTTTGTCTTATAAACTTAAGGCCATTTGGATGATGGTTGCTTTTGCTGCAAGCGTTCTGGAGAGGCTGTTGCTCGCTAAGTTTTTGAGATAGTTGGTCAAGGTAGTACAGAGATCAGATCAACACAACCATGAGCGCTCTTAAAATAATACCTGCTGCATTTCATGGTGGCATTGCCATGTTAAAACAAAAAGCTCGCGGGGGATGATGTAAAGTTGCCCCAGTACTAAGTACGACCAGCTTTATCTGTTGTTGCCTCAACACCTCCATCTAGTCAGGGAATTCTTTGATTTAAAATTACTGCACCTCAAGTGGTGGAAGTCACCCCGCTGACTTTTGGGGGACCCACTTTAAGAAATACCACATTCTGTAAACAGTCTTCTCCATGTTTCCTAACTTTGCAGCTGATATGATCAAAATGCAGGCATGTTTATAAACTGAACCTTCTCTGCTAGCTGGACCATAAATTCTGGGATTTAAAGCTTCCTAAGCTGTTTATCTGCAAAAAATGCGAATGTCTGCAGGGAGTGCACAGAAGGCTCATATCGCTGGGTGCTCCCTGCCTGTATGTCTGAGTGGCTCTCCAACCTAGGCACGAGGTTCCTTGTAGGCACACAGAACAAATGAGGAGCAACACAGAACAGCAACAAACAAAACAACAGAACAAACAAGTCTGTGCCAATAGATCCTAACCTGAGTGGGTGTTGTTTAAAATCTTAAATTTTTCCAAGGTGGTTTTAATGTTCAGCCAGTGATAAACATCACTGCTGGTTTTAGAGGAAAATCATTGCGATGGGATTCCCTGCACTTTCAGCGCTCTTCCCCTCTGTGGAGGCTCTTCCACCATCTAGGACTTCCACCTGGGCCTAAGGCTTCAGTCTCCCCTCAGTCCCAGCAACTAAAGGCATCTAACTCCACCTTTGTTTTCTTTCATCTTACTACAGGTGTATTTCTATACTGGTAGGTATTAGAACCCTGTTTATATTTCTCAACAACCTTACAAAGCAGCCACAGTTATCCTAAGTTTATAAAAAAAAAGAAAGATACAGAAGGAAGATCATGTATGTGTCCAAGCTTGCACTACTAAGGGACTGGCAGCATTTAACCCAACATTTAACCCAAGCATGTCTGATGGCTGTGTTCAAATGCTCCAAGTGCCCAATGACCCCAGGTAAAGAGCAGAACTGAACAAAGCCGCTCGGAGTGTTAGGGACTGGCACAGAGGGCCACTGGCACCAAACTTCAGTAAATTGTTCCTAGCCAGGAGCTAATAACCGATAAAGTCAGGATCCTTTGCTTCTTAAGATATAAACTAAAAAGCTTGAAATTTGAAACATGAAACTTTAACTTTTAAAACAAGAAAGCCACTTAGCCTGTATGGCAGATTCTGTTGTTTTTCCCTGTCTAAGGCAGAGGCACTGAGAAGGCACATAAGCAAACAGAGCTCTTGAGCGACTGCTCTCAGCCATAGACAAAATGTCTTGTCCTTGCTTGATCTTTATTCTACCTTCTCTGGAACTCGTGTGGGCTGGTGCATTAGTTTTGCTTTGCTTTTGGGGGGCAGCTAATGTGGGAGTGTTGAGTGACGTGTTGGTCTGCAGGCTAGACACACAGTATTCCCCCATTTCTCTTGCTGTGGTGTGGTCCAGCAGTGATGATGCTGATGCTGATGTCATCAACCATTGTTAAGATAGGATATGGCGGGGGTGTTAGCATCTCGGATTTACTCTGTTATTATGGGTCGGTTCTTTTGTGTGTCTGGAACTCAACTGAGAAGCATGAATTGAGTTTCCTCAGTACTTGTTTAAAAAGCACTAGTCTGAGAAGGGCTTTAAATCTGGGCGAAACACAGCATCTCGTGATTTTATGAGGAATTGTTTAACATCTGACTTGGTCAGATATTCATCCTTTTACAAAATCTTTTCTTCCCAAGAAGTGGGAAAAGCAACTTGCAGGACATGGATTTCTTCAAATTAATCTCATATTAATCATATAAAACAAAACATAAAATAATCTCACATTAAACCCTTGCTTTGCCTGTGTTTTATGACTGTACTTTTAACAGAGACTGAAGTGCATTCGTCATTCTTACAAAACAGCGCAGGATGTCTCTTTGGGCAATGTTGTTAATGCTGGCATAACTATAGGATCTGAATGCTGACATTTTGATTTGGGATCTGACAAAAGCTCATTTTCCAAAACTGCACTCTCCATGGTTCAGATTCCTTCAGTGTGGGCTGTTCATCTGAATATAATAGGAGCTGTCTTCTTGTTGGAGGAGTCAGACTATGGGGGGGGGGGGGGTGTCAAGCCTGGAACTGGACCAAGACAGGGAAAGTATAATTAAGTAGTTGCTCCTAAGGGAAAGCTTTAAGTGACCACAGTTCAGCTGGAAATTCTAGTGCTATAAATTACAGTGTTTGCTTGAAGAAAAAAATAAGTTCTTGAAGATCATAAACTTTATCGCAGAGACTGAATCATTTGAAACCATCCTCCGGCTATGGTTAGAATCAAAGTTCAGTTTTCATTGCTTTTAGTGGTAAAGAAACAATTATTTAAAGAGATTCTAGATTTATAGAATAGGTTTCCTATTCCTAACAGTCTAATTTTTGATGCCTTTGTAAATGATATTAATTTTTATTAATGGCATGTTAGGAGCTGTGTGCCTTGCTGTTTTGTCATCTGCGGGAGCTGGCTGTTTTTGGGTGTGTGGTAGGATGTGTTCTGCTGGGGTCGGAATTGGAGTTGCTGCTGCCGTTGGCACACCTCATGCTCCTTGCAGCCCCACAATCAGCTTGCTGTCCGGTGCCTCGGCCCTGTACCCAGCTCTCTTTGCACCACAAGTTTTCTTTGTGTGTAGCTCTCCTCGGTGGACTTAGGTCATCCAGTTATCATTTGTTTGCTCATAATTAATTAATCATTATACCAGCGTGCCAAGTGCTAGGCTTCATGGGTTTCCTACATGGCATTTCCATACAGAATTGCTTTTGTAGATTCTTCTCTCTGCATTTTATCGCCTTCCCTCTACCCTCATTTACCCCGTACTTCCTTTCTACCGCCCTGTCACAGGTCTATTGCCCCTCCCCCAGCTTTTCTTCAACTCCTCCTTTTCTCCTCTCTGGTTTCTTACAGTTTCATAGCCTCTGTTCACAACTCATCTGCACTCATATACATTACGATCTAGGATATGCATTTGAGAGAGAACATTCAGACAATATTCTTAAATGGGGTTTTGTATCATCTGAGTACATTAATCTCTTTCTGTGGATTTTTCTGGGCTGTGGATCAAAATTTGTTCTTACTAATCTTATTTACTTCTACTTAGGCAAATAATAGTTTTTCCTCTTCTTGTAAATGAACAAAATAATGGTTTCCATTCTGACATTTTCATGCATGTCTATGTGTAACTTAGTCAGAACCATCCTTCCATTGCCTGTCCTCATCTCCCTTCTGCTTGACCCTCCTCCTACCAAATGACCTCCTTTTTATTTTCCTGTCTTTTTAACACACCAGAGTTGCACACACACACAGCTGTGAATTCACACTGTAAATGGATTCTTTTGGAGCAGTACCTCTGTAAAGTATCTTACAGGATACCTATTCTGCTCCTCACACTGACCAGATTTAGATAAGTTCCGAGTTCATGTGAGCTCAGTGCCACTGCACAGCGGGAAACCCTTTGCCGAACCCTTGGTTTGAACAGACGAGCTGGATATTCTACTTTACAAGGATATTCTCCTTAGTTAGGTGGCTGTTTCAGTTATGAACTTTGAGGCGGTGCTAGCGGAGACAGTCACATTTTAAGTCTATTGGGAAGAAGTAGCTCTGTTGGAGGGTGGGCGGAGGATAGATGGAGATGGATGGGAAAATGGGTGGGGGGAGTGTGGGTGGGGGATGGGAGGGGGAAAATGGATGGGGAAAATGGTTGGGGGACAGATGCTTTATGAAATAATTATGGTTAGCTCATATTTTACTTAACTTGTTCATCTCAAGAGAGATTTTAAGGATGTTTTTTATTTTCTAAACCCTTTATTTTAAAATTTAATTACTTTATTTTAACTTCTTTAGAATTTTATTGCATTTAATGTGTTTTGACCAAATCTACTCAGCTTCCCTCGAACCCTTCCCACAACTCCCTTATCAATAGTCTTTTCCCGTATCACGTGATCTTTTCTTTAAATCCACTGAGTTCACCTATTCTACTAGTACGTGCATGGGTGTAAGGCCTTCATTGGAGCATTGGCTGTCAATTAGGGGTCACATTCCTGAAGAAGACTGACACTCATTTCCCTAGCAGCCATCAGCTCCAGTAGCTCCTTAGCAAGTGTTGGGTTTTGTGGGTACTTCTGTCTGTGCTGAGATTGGGCTGGCTTGGTCTTGTGCAGGTCTTATGCATGTTGTCCAAGCCGTTTGAGCTCATGTGAGCCACAGTCTTGTTGGGTCTAGGAAACATTGTTTCACAGTGGTCTCTCACTGTCTCGGGTTCTTACAGTCTTTGCACCTTCTCTTCTGAAATGATCTCTGGGCTTTGGGAGCAGGGCATGCGATACAGATGTCCCATTTAGGGCTGACTCTAGCCTTATCCCTTACTCTCTTCATGTTGTCATTAGTCGTGTCTCTGTATTGGCCACTGTCTACTACAGAGGGAGCTTGCCTTCTACTGCCCGAGTGCACTGATCTCTGACTGTAAATGGGGGCGTTTAGGAGGAGGTTTAGTATATTATTAGGAGCCAGTGTTCATTTAGCAGCATAAGTGTAGCTTCTTCTCTGGGGCCTATGATACATTCATCTTCTGGAGCAAGCCTTAAAACCAGTGAGAAAGTGCTTTCATGTCATTTTTAGTCAAGTCAAATTGGTAAGAGTTTTTAAAACTCTGAAGGTTGGCTTTCATTCTTACTGTACAAGCCCCAAGCGTTCTTCTGCACAAGCTTCTCAGTATGGGGACTTCTGACTAAAACAATGTGGCTCCTTTAGTGGCCTAAATTTCTAAGATGGCTAAAGCTGAGTGAGGTGGGAGGAGACACATTTCCTGGGTGGACCTAGGTGGTAATGTGGTGCTCAGGGAAACATTAAGTCCACCCTGTAATAGTGACAACTCATTGGCTGAAGTGGGAGCTGGGTGGTGCTGGGTTCTGCGATGTGGTCATTCTAACTTACATACTATAATTAGGACAAGAGCGAGAGACTTCTGGAAGATTTTCTTCTATAAGCAATATTCTGTTACAGAAATATAAAGTTATTCAAGTTTCGTGATTTTCATTTAGAGAAGTCAGTATAGTTAGTCATATTGGCTTAGATTTCTCTGCTATAATGTTGGAAAATAGTGACCTTCCAGGTTCTTTTCTAAGGTAAGGGCGAGGATTGTTGACACTGTTGAAATCATCTTTAGAAACTATGTATAATTTAATTTCTGTATCACTCTCACCCTGAGGTCTTCTGACTCTACGGGTATGAGTCTTATATGTACTGCCCCTTCCTTGGTGTCTGCACATGCCTGCACTTCATTCAGTCCAGTGGCTGGTGCCTCTGTCCACAGGTCCTTGCTACATCCCCCTGTGTCTCATTCACTTTACTCCTTAAGGTCTCTCAAGCAGCAACTTGTCAGAGATTCTTACTGGTTGGGTAGCAGGCAAGACAATAGGTTTGCTGGGAAATGTTTGCCCTTTCGTGCTCACCGGGCAAGCCTGTTGTGCCTTCATGGTTATTAATGAAATTCATGGATAAAGTACAAATATTAGGGTTTTTGTTGTTTGCTATTTTATAAAACAGTCCAGAGACCAAAATTACGTGAAATATTTTTGAGTTTTCACAGGTTGTTTTCCTCACCAGAAGAGCTCTCTTGTTTACCTATGCCTGACTTGCTCCATGAATATTGAGTTGTCGACAGGGCTGCAAGCCAATATCCTTGGGAATGAGCTCATTAGTAACATTTTGTTGCCTCCTGTTTTACTCATGAGATATGCAGAAGTATTTCTGGTACTTCATATTTTATTTTCCTGATATTTGAAATAGTAGGATTGCCGGTGATAATTATTGTCCCCAATTTTCAGTTTTTATTTAGCCTCTTTCTCATATTTTTAAAACGTATAAGCAAATGCTCTATTATGGATTGTTCAATTGGTTTCACAAGAAAAATTATGGGGAAGGATAATGAGCATCTTGGGAAAGTTTTAAGTATTTATGTGCACACACAACACTGTTTATCATAGCTGGTTATTGATGTTGCAGATCATAGCATACAGTGTGGATGTTCTAGACAGCCTCTCCTCACTGAGCTGCCCAGACTGGCCTGCAGCTTGCCATCTTTTTGCCTCTACCTCTCAATGCTTGCACTATAGGTGGTTGCCATGATAACCTGATGATTCTGATTTTCCCTTCTCCTCCTCCTTCTCATCCCCACTCCTCCTCTTTACATTTATTAATTTTTGTTTTGTTTATTTGAGACACAGTCTTATGTAACTCAGGCTGACCATCACCTCACTAAATGTAGCCAAAAATGACCTTGGATTCTTGATTTTCTTCTTTCAAGTGCTGGGATTGTTCTGTGTCTCCACACACTTAGTTGGTTTTCCTTCTTGAAGGTCCCCCTTCAGAGACTGTTATTAACAAAAATAATAACAGTCATACCAGTTAAGTGTGTTTGATGATAAAAAATAAAATACCAAAAGTAACAGAAAACATATACTGTGAGTGTTCTTGGATATGACTGCTACACTGCTCCACTCTCTCTGCCCCTGCCCCTCTGTCTCTATCTGTATCTCTGTCTGTCTGTCTATCTATCTATCTACCTATCATCTATCACCTATCTATCTATCTATCTATCTATCTATCTATCTATCTATCTATCTATCTATCTATCTATCATCCATCCATCTACCTCCCTGTCTCCCTATAGGAGCTCAAAGTTAGAGAGACTAGAATGAGTTTCATTCCACAAATAATGGGACTCTGCCTCAGGGGGTAATTTTGCTTATCTGGTGATTGGGAGAGTCTGATTTAAACCAAGCTGTGGCAGCCTGTTGTCCCAACACCTGGCATTCTTTCCTCACTGATTAGAAATGCTTCCTTTAGATACTAGATACTTACATGGCTGGGCTGTTTTCTAGTCATCTCTGTACTGTGAGTGTTTGTCAATAAACTCACTTAATTTTAGCTATTTTGATTATGATATATCAGTTGCTTCCAGGGAGAGAGATGAGCAGAGCAAGGAAATGCTGTTATAAAGTGTGGAACAGCTGCTCTGTTGACGGAAGAGGGTGAAGATGATTCTGGGTTTTGGAAAAGAGGAAAGGGGACATGGCAGGTCAGAAGGAACTGTAAATACTGACCTGCACTGTAAGGATTCCAGGATGTGGGGGGCCAGCTGCAGTACTAAGCTTTAAGAAAAGGGTCAAGTTGGCCCCTGTATTCCTCAGATATAAAGCCTGCAGGCCAGGTACATAAATTTCAAGATTAATAAAGAGGTCTGTTTATTAATTGAATAAAATGTCTCTTGTAAAGACAACTTTTCTCCTGTCCCTCATGAGATTCGGCACTGAGTTAGATCACAGGGTGAGAAAAGGGAGGGCACGGGTGGCAGGGACCCTGATTCCTTTCTTTGGGTTGTTTTCCTTCCCCCACTGCTAACATTTCCTTTTCATGGGAACTGGATTCTTGAATAACGACTTGAACAGGAATAGTGTTCTGCACTTTAAATTCGGGAAATGACCAGCTTCCTGTGCCAGAGAAAAAGCTGTGCTTGGAAATATTATCTATATTGTGCTTCCCGCGTGGCCCTTTCTTTCATTGTGTTGTGCTATTTAAGTTATCCGCTATCAATGTAAATTCCTGACCAGCACAATATGAAGTATTATATCAAAGGCACAATAGTCTTCTGACATCTCAGTGTAAATATTTGTATAATATTAAAAATAAAACAATTTAGACAATGCCTTATTAAGGAAAATTCATAAAGACATTCGTGTTAGCTTATGAGCTGCTTTTAGAAGTTCATTTCTGAGGCTGGAGAAGGCTCAGCAGTTCACAGTGACTGCTGCTTTTGCAGAGGACCTGGGTCCGTCACTAGTATTTATGCCAGGTGCCTCACAGATGTCTTTACCTACAGCTTCAATAGATCTGATGCTCTTTTTGGCTCCTATGGTCACCTGTATATAAATGACACACACATAACACAGACACAGACATACACACACACACAGCCCCCTCCCAAAGACACACACACAAGACACACACACATTTTCTGTGTGTGTATGGATGAGACACATACACATGTTTTGTGTGTGGGGGTGTTTTGCCTCGAGTGCCTGTGTATCACATGCATGCCTAGTGTCTGAAGATTCCAGAGAAAAGTGTCATATTCTCTTGGAACTTAAACACACCTCATGTAAAATATTACCAGAAAAATGGTAGGCCATTTGAAACATCTTTTCCTCTTTTTTTCCTTTCTCCTATTATGAATTTTGAGACTAAAAGCTTCTTAGAAAAAAAGAATGAAAGAAAGAAAAGAAAAAAAGGAAAGAAAGATGTGTCATACCCAAGGGAGTCCATTTTGATTTTGTGTTTGTGTGGCCTGGTAAATTATCCATACTTGAGGATTCACTAGTATTAGAAAGTATTAAAGCAAAGAAAGTATTCATCTTATGACATCTTTGAAGAGAATGTCTCGAATTGGTTTTTAATTTTGTCATCAGCCTGTGTGAGTCTCATCTTGATCAGATCTGAAGTCAAGGTTTGCTCTGGCCCTTCACGTAGGTTATACAGCATTTATTATACTTCGTATAATAAAAGTCTTGTAAGCTTTGAGATAATTAGACAGAAAACTGTTAGATCTGTAACTTGATCTGCATGAATTATTTCTGTCTTCCAGTCTTTCTCATGCATTGTGGTTGTTGTGTGTGGACTGCATGTCTATTTGTGTGCATGCATGCGTCTGGTAAATGTTTCATGTTCCCCTCCATCCCTCTGTGCTTTATTTTAGAGACAGGGTCCCTCTCACTGACCGCGTACTTGCTGATTGAATAAGCTGGTGGGCAGTGCGCTCCAGGAAGCTGCCTGTCTCTGCTGTCCCTGTGCTAGGATGGCAGACTGAGCCCCTGAGTCTGGTGTTCTGTGTGGGGCTGGGGATCCGAACTTGGGCCTCAGGTTTACACAGCAAGCCCTTCATTGCCTTCCTGCTCTCTCCAGATCCTACCTTCTATTCTTGCAAGTTTGCAAATTTCCAGAATGTTGAATTCCCGACCAAGGCCAGCTGGCCTGGGTCCGAAAAAGAATGGGATAAAACCGGACTTGCTGAACATAGTGGACAATGAGGACTACTGAGAACTCAAGAACAATGGCAATGGGTTTCTGATCCTACTGCACGTACTGGCTTTGGGGGAGCCTAGGCAGTTTGGATGCTCACCTTACTAGATCTGGATGGAGGTGGGCGGTCCTTGGACTTCCCACAGGTCAGGGAACCCTGATTGCTCTTCGAGCTGATGAGGGGGAGGGATTTGATCGGGGGAGGGGGAGGGAAATGGGAGGCGGTGGCAGGGAGGAGGCAGAAATCCTTAATAAATAAATAAATTTAAAAAATAAAAATAAAAAAAAGAAAAAAAATTCCAGAATGTTCAGAAATAAAGATTAACAAACCTATACAGTGTCTCGGTTGCTGGTCAGGGAAGACAAGCATCTTTAACACAAAGACCCAAAATTAGGAGACAAAAATATTTAAAAATACCAATGACTCTGACTTACTGATAGTCTGGCTCACATTTTTGGTTCCAAAGTCACATTCTTTGAATTTTGAAGTTGAATCATGTCTTGGACTGGCAATGTACAAAATGGTACTATGTCTTTATTCTGGGCAACGACAAACAGGCATGCTTTAATCAGTCACATGCTCACGAGAGGAAACATCGGACAGTCTACAATAATCTGTGTTGCTGCCCTACTAAGCACTTTGGTTTAGGTTGATTCTATCCATTTTTGGCTTATGATATTTTCATTTTACAGTAGGTTTGTTAGTGTGTCACCCCACCCAACATGTAGCTTTTGTAAACAGTAGAATTTCTCTTTAAAGGTTTGAATTATACTGTTTGCTTTCCTATCAAGGAGCTCTCCAGGAGTTGGCAGGATTACCCGTATAGAGGTGCAGAGAGGAAAAGGCAGCAGCCTTGCCTTGAGCTCTGTTCTCTCCCCTGTTGGTTACTTTTCTGGTTGTAGGGACAAGCACTGGCCCGAAGCAAATGAGAGAAAGAAAGATATATTTTAGCACAGTTTCAGGGTATGCAAGGCCTTGCAGTGTTTCTGTCGGTGAGAACCTGTCACTTTCTTGGCTGTGAGAGTGTGAGGTGGCTTGCTCACGTTTTGGTGGCTGACCATGGACCTGTAGACGGGGCCTCTAATAACCATCTAGCCTAGCTCCTGTTTGCCAGCTTGGCTCCAGATCTCAAAACAGCCTGTTGAAGACCAGGTGTTCAGGCACATCTCACACTCACGTTATAGGCATAGGATTAGTATCATAGTGGTGGATGGCAGTGGTGGCCGCAACAGAAGCACTATCTGATATTTATTGGACCTTCACTGTGGGATGCACAAAGTACCAGCTATGTGATCCACTCCATCATCCCGTGGGATGAGTGATTTATCATTAGCTTGATGTAATAGATGAGGGAACTGATCTAGCTTCTCATAAGTGCTTGTCACAGAGCTAAACGCCACTTCCATTCGGGTCCTGTGGTGGTACGTGAGTTGAGTGGGTATTTCCAGATCTGTTGGAGGAGGTATGTGAGGAGTAGATTTCGAAGGGCTTCTAAACAACCCACCACAACACCATGTGCTTTCTGGGTTTCTTTGACTTCTTCCTAGAATTGCCTTGTGTAGCTAACCATTCTGGAAAGAGAACCACTCCAAACAGTGTGGGATGCAGGATCTTCAGGAAGCAAATGATTCTTGGGATAAATATGCTAAGAAGCTTATTGATAAAATTGCTCACTAAAAACGCCAGTTGAAAATAAAGAAAATGACATTATTCAGTATTTGCGATCACAGGTGCCGGAACTCTTGCTAGCTTCTCAGCTAAGAGTTAGTGCCTCAACATCAGACTCTGGAGAAACCAAGAGTTAAGTACCGCACATCAAAAAGTGTTAATTTTACTCCTGTTTTATTTTCTCCCTTTTATTTTCTCATGAAAGTAGTATTTGATTTGAAGTCAGATGGCATTTTCAAACTCACAACTCTGGAATGATCAGTACTAAATGTTTGTGAGGGTCAAAGCTTATGGCTGTAAACTGCAATGGCTACAGAGATCAATTTGCAAAAACCGAGCAAAACAGACTTCATTTTAAAAAAACTTGTTGTTGACTATACGGCCACTAACATTCAGCTTTAGCGGAAAGCATAGTAGAGAAGAGTGCCACTTGTGACAGAATGAAGTGGAGATGTGTCCCTCAGGTCCAGGCTGGCGCTGCCCTTGAGGAAGACAGTCCTTGGTCTGCATTTCTTGGTGTTTGACGTTGGGTGCTTCCTCTATTACCATTGAAGAATTTTTGTTTTGAGACAGGGGTATCTTTGAACTCGGAGCTCACTGATTCCACAGGACTTGCTGGTTGGTGAGCTTTAGGGGTCCTCTGGGCTCTGCCTTTCCAGAACAAGGATCATAGGTCCATGCTACCAAACCCAGCTTTTCATAGGAATTCTGGGAACTCTGAACTCTGGTCTTCATGTGTGTGTGTGGCAGGAACCTCCCTGACCAAGCCACTTTTCAGCCCTGAGTAAATGTCTTAACTGTATTTTGCTGTGTTCAAAGCAAACCCTGCTAGTGTTCTTCCCCTTCACATTAGAGCAATTATTGCCTTAGGGCAGTAGAAATTAAATGGCTTCTTAACAAACTTCTGACTGAGCTGTAAAACGAATTTGTAGGAATTTTGAATTTCAGAAGGAAAGCTTAAACAACAGAAAATTAATGAAAGACAAAAGAGGAGAAAAAAGGATTTCCATTTTGCTTTTAATACTTGAAAGTGAGACCATAATTCCACTGGTGATGCTCTTGTTAGTGGCCTTTTCTGTTCACCTGCGGTATTGCCAGTCAGCTTTCAGCATCTCTAAAGTCCTGTGTCTGCTACATAATGTTCCACTCACAAGTGATGAAGACTTCCAAGAAAACACTGTTTTATATATAGGGTTTTTGTTTTGAAATTTATGGGGGTCAAGTAGAAAACAGTAACTCATTTTAATTATATTTTTCAACATTTTTCCTTTTTATTATATTCTATACGTGGACATTTTGGCCACATGTATATCTGTGTACTTCATGTGTGCCTGGTGTCCTTGGTGGCCAGAAGAGGGTGTGGGATGCCTTTGATTGGCATTACAGTTAGTTGTGAGTCAACGTATGAGTATTGGGAACTGAGCCTGGGTCCTCTGGAAGAGTAGCCAGTGCTCCTAACTGCTGAACCATCTCTACAGCACCTTAATTATGTTCAAATCTCAAGAGTGCGACTACAGTTTTCTGCCTCTAAGACAGTCACGAGGTTGGAATTAATAGTTACTCTGAGAAAGGAGTAAACAACATCTTTTAGTGGGAAGTTGAGCACGTGTAGAAAGCCTGTCAATAACAGTGATGTAACAATGCTTTTAGTCCTGGACCATGCAGAAACATAGATGACTTTCATGGGGAATTTGTTTTGATAACTTTTATCTGAGTAATACAGGTGTTGTATGTTCTGTTCTCTTTGAAGGACCTGTAAATTGATAATTACCATTGCAATTGAGCCCTAAGTAGTACTGAAATATTTAGCAGATGGTTTAGTAATTAAAGGTTTTGTAGTTTTGTCTGGATGGAATGTTGCCATGGCAGCTGAGGGACAAACAATCATCTCTTTCAAAGGAGAAAAGATGCAGTTGATGTTCATTAGGCAGATGCAGCTCAGAGAGTAAAGACATGCAACCAATGTTACTTCAGAGTTGTGATTCAGGGCATTAAGAACATCCACTAAACATCCTTGAGTGGACAGCACACCTCCCCACAACAAAAGAATTGTTCAGCTCCAAATGTCAACAGGATTGAGAAACCCTTCCATCCACAGATGGACAAGAAGACTCATAGACTGCACTCCATATTGCTTTTCAATGTTTAGGAAGATAAAGTACACTAAGGAAATTTAGAAGTCACAGTCTGTGTTCCACAGCTTTGTTCCACAAGCTTATTGACTATTTTATTTTTTATTTTTATTTTTTTTGAGATAGGGTCTTACTATATTGCTCTGGCTGTTCTGGAACTCACCTTATAGACCAGGCTGGCCTCAGACTTGCAGAAATCCACCTGCCTCTGCCTCCCAATGCTGGGATTAAAGACATGTGCCACTACACCCATCCTTATTGAATACTCTATAAGTGCTGAGCATTGCTGTAGATGTTGGGCAAATATCACTGAGACAATCAGGACATGTTTATCTTTTGGACCTCCCATCATAGTGTGGGTTACAGAGAGCAAACAGACTCGTGGAGCTCTGAGAAGTGGTGGACACCATAGGTAGGGCATGATGGGAGCATGTCCGACTGTTGGTTTTAGGTCACTGCTCTGAGGAAATGGCATTTAAGCCAAATGACAGTCAGATAAAAATAGTCCAGGCAGAGGAACGAGGTTCTGGGATAGTGCTGATGTGGAAGTAAGTTGCACAGAGATGGAATGAAGCAGGAAGGCTGATGGGATTGAGCAGTGTCAATGAGCAAAGAAGGACCGTATCAAGTAAGGAAAGGGTGATCATCAGGAGTCCTGTTGTGGGGGATGATACGGGAGGAGGGGGGATAAAAAGATGAAAGTATAAAAATATATGTATGGGAATGTTTTAATGAAACTTATCATTTTGCATATTAATTAAAAACTAAACTGAACTAAAGATAGATTAGGGAGAAACCTCGGTGGATATCATGAAGACCTGAGTTCTCTGTCTAGCATTGAGAGTAAAACCTGGGGGTGTGAGTGGGGAAGAGGCTTAGTGGATAAGATGCTTCCTCTGAATCCCCAAAACCCATATAAAAATTGGGGCATGTCTGCACATGCTTGTGACCCCAGAATTGGCAGACAGAGATAGGCAGACCCCAAGAGTATATGCCAGCCAGAAACTGAAAAAGAGAAGAATTTCTAATTGTCCTTCACTGGCCTCTGTATGTCTACAGACAAGTAGACCCACACAGTCTTATGCATATACAACACAAATATATACCACACACACACACGCACACACACCCCACACTCTTTGTGTCAGGACATATTTGCAAATACAACACTAAGGAGAGAGAGACACACAGATTCTGGGGATTGACTAGCTAGTCAGTTTAGCCAAAATGATAAACACCGGGTTCAGTGAGAGATTCCATCTCCAAAATGTAAGGAGGAGACCAATAGCGAGGTCGCTTGCATCAGCCTCTGGCTTCCATGTGCACACAATATGGGTGAACACACCTGCACACACATATTAGTGCACCCTTCCAGTGCGGGGTAGTGCGGTAGGCAACTAGGTTAGAAGAAGTCTGCCAGAGATTGGTTAAGTGCCCTCCTCAAGAGAGGTTTGAGCAAAGCTATTTGTCCCTCTCACTGCGTGAGCTCATGAAGAGGGTGACAATTTAGGAGCAAGCCTTTACAGATACTGAATCTACTGGTGTCTTATCCTTAGCCTGTCTAGCCTTGGGTTCTCCATTCCAAGGTACAGTAGAGTAGTCTTGTGGAGTGGCAGAAGGTGTGTGGGTTGTATTTTGTGTGGAAGCAGACCCTTCAAAGATTTTGAGCTGGAGAATTTTAGTCTGAATTACATTTTAAAATAGTCATTTTTTTCAGCTGCAAGAATGAATTTTACGGAGACAAGATTAGAGGCCAGTACCTAATAATGGGCCTGCAACCCTAGACTAGTACTATTATGGTAACATAATTATAACAATATTAGAGTTTGTCATTTCCCTTTTTTGTTGTTGTTGTTGTTTTCTATTCTACTTCCTGATTGTGTTCCAATAACTTGGCAGTAAAGTTAAATTGAAGAGTGTGTGTCTGTATGTGTGTGTGTTTCTTTGGGGTTTATAAGTAGAGGGGCTTATTGCATCTCACCCCATCATGAGTCTTATGTGTAGAGTCTGTGCCAGACTAGGGAAAATAGATACATTCAGGGAAGAAGTCAAATGAAGTTTTTAGTACAAGGATGCTGGGGATGTAATGAGAGAAAGGTCAATTTTAATGAAACAATAGCATTCTGTGCTATAGATTTGTAGTAATGAATCTTGGTCATTGCTCAGTGGAGAGTCCTTGGGGTTATCACAAAGTGTCCCATGATTTTTTTTCAATATTTTATGATTTTCAAAAGTTATTAAACAAGTTTTTCACTTAGTGTTAGTTATCTTCTATTTCTTTTTTTTTCCCCTAGTAGTGTTGGGCATCAAATCCAAGGCCTGTTCGATACTAGGCAAGTTCTCTGCTGCTCCGTTCCAACCCCAGCTCCCTGACCTCCTCGTTAAGAAGTAATTGGCTACTCTTTATTGTAGTATCTGCGAGTATTGAAGCAGATGCTTTTAACAGCTTGCTTTATTGATAGATTTATTTAACAAGGCCGGAAGAGAGCTCATGGTCTATGGATATTTGGGGCTTTGTGGAAACTTTTCAGGGGATATATGAGTTTCAAACTCTTTTCACAGTAATGCTAAATCTGCTTTGTTTTTACTGTATTGTCTGTCATGTCTACTGATAATGCAAAAGCTGTGGTCTATGAAGTCATTAATGCTTCAGTCTGATTCAAAACTGTAGCCGTCTGCTCGTTTATGCCGCCTACTCCAAGGGGTCAAGGGGAGGATGACAGTTCCACTGGATAATATTCTTTCCTTTAAACTTCTTTGGAAGGATATTTATTTTATTTCATATGTATGAGTGTTTGGCCTATATGTATGTCCTTGCGTTAGATACATGCCTGGTGCCCATGGAGGCCAGATGAGGGCATTGGAGGTCCTTGAGCTAGAACTTATAGATAGTTGTGAGCCACTGTGTAGGTGCTGGGAATTAAATCTGTGTCCTCTGCTAGAAGAAATGCTTGAAACTGCTAGGTCATCTCTTTAATCCCTGAAGAATATTCTTGACAAAATATTGAAATTTTTTTCTATATGCAAGGATTTTGGCTGCATACTGTGTTTGTCTCTAGGAAAGGAATTTGTGGTATTGTTGGAGTTGCTGGGAACTAGAAATAGTGACTTCAGGACAAACTGTGGTTTCTGTCTTTAGAGTATTTGTGTTTTTAGCAGACATTTGCTCAATAAAAGAAAAACAGCTGATAGTATTTGTTGACAGTGATAGAATTCATTCTTCTAAGTGAGCATTGAGTTCCAGAAAATGTGTGGCCATCTCTGAGGTTGACTGCTTCCTAAGACTTAAAGAATTTTCTGATAACCTAGATACTAGTAGTCACACTTATGATTTTTTCGACATTATGTAGTGACTTTTATCAATATTTAGAAAATAGATATAACTATGATTAAATTAACACTGAAAATTTAAGCATTCACACTTGAGTGTAATAATGCTTTATGGTAGACCAATGAATTATAATGTGGCAGTGAAAAGTTCACTATAGCTTCATATAACTATGAACTTGAGTTTGGTAATTTATGTAAGAAGAATATTCATGATTATCTGAGTAAGTTATAAGAAACACACTCTTTCTGAATTCAGTATACATTTATATTAGATTGTTTTTCTTTGCTTAATTCCACTCAAACAACAAATCACAGCCATTTTAGCATACATGAAGATCCAGCTATCTTCTATTAAGGTAGTCATTCAAAATGGCAAACATCTAAACCAGTGTACCCATAACAAATGGCTGTATTTATTTCTGGGAGAGTCTGTGTCTGTGTGTGCCTGTTGTCTATGTGCAGATAGACATTCAGGTGCTCATGGATGCCATTGGAGGGCTTCAAATGCTGTGGATCTGGAGTTATAGGCGTCTGTGAGCTGCCCAGACTGGGGGCTGGACATCCATCCTCTCACTGCTGAACCATCTCTCAAGTGCCAACAACCATAGTTCTCACAGAAATTATTTTGAGAAAAACTGATATCTTTTTAAAACCCCAAAAAGGCTTATTTAAATTAATACAGAATGGGTCTATTAGTAATTTTAAAATAAATGACTATTAAATAAATAATTGTTACATTGATTCTGTTTTAATTTGTAATATTTTAGATATTAAATAGATGCATTAAAAAGAAAGACTCTTTGGGATTCACCGTAGTCTTTATAAATATGAAGAAACCTTGACACTGGACAGCTGCCAAAAACAGCGCCTGACTCTGAACAGAAACGCTTGGCTTTTTCTGGCCAGTCCATTGCTATAGTACCTTTTAGACTGTGGATATTAACTTATAAAACCATATGGAAAGGGAAGAGCACCTGCTCGAGAGCTTAGGAATCAGTGTTGAGAAAAGGGAAGCTGGTGAGGACAGAAGGTGTTCACAGAAACTGTGTTTCAGAACCTGTTGCAAGGTGAGTGTGCCTTTTCTGGAAGTCCCAAATTGGACATGCAGCAAAGACAAAAGTTTGCTAACATTAACTTGACACAATAGTGAAAAATCCATAGCTTATTTCATGCACAAAATTATTAAAAATAAAAAATTATCTTCAGGCTGTGCATGTAAGTTATGTGTTAAATCAATTTCATGTTTGGTTATTTCACCAATATATCTCAATATGTATATATATATGTGTGTGTGTGTGTGTGTGTGTGTGTATTCCTGTGTGAAGAATTTCTGCTTCTCATTGTTTCAGATGAGGTGACCTGACTGTGTAAAAAACTTGAAGGATGATTGGCTGTAGTTGTTTTTTTAATCTACCTCCTAAGTTGTCTCCTGTGTTCAGCAGAATGTCTCAATAACTTTTCTGTTTACTGGCTCCATGCCCTCCTTCCACTCTGCCCACCCCTGGTCAGGCTCACCGGGACCAAGTGTGCCTGCTCTGTCTTGCTTGGTTGTTTGGTGCTCCAGAAGCAGTTGGTCTCCTCTCTGTCTCTTGCCCTCATGTTTGTGACCCTGTTCTCCATAGCTTTACTCTTCACTTATTGGAATTCTTATCTCCTGTGGGTTTATTTTTTTCATGCCATTCCCTACATGTCAGAGAGGCCTGGAATCTGTCTGGCAGCCTATGGCTGTCTTCTTCTTCTTCTTCTTCTTCTTCTTCTTCTTCTTCTTCTTCTTCTTCTTCTTCTTCTTCTTCTTCTTCTTCTTCTTCTTCTTCTTCTACTTTTCTTCTCCTTCTCCTTTTCCCTCTCCCTCTCCCTCTCCCTCTCTCTCTTCCTCTTCCTCTTCTTCTTCTTCGTCTTCATTTTATGGACTGGAGGTCTCTCTCTCTCCATCCTCTTCCAAGTTACATCTTTATGCCAGTGTCACTGAGTGCTGATCTCACAGTGATTCTGAGAGTGTAGGAGAATCCTTCAACCATTGTTTCCTCTCAGAACCTCAAATGGTATGCCAACTCCTTGTTCAGAATCTCCATCTTAGTGTCCAGTGGACATTTCCAGTTCCACATGGCCCCAACAGCCTGTACTCACACCCTCAAAGCCTTTTTTCCTTTGGGTGTTCTCCATTCCCTTAAAATGCTCTCAGGAAAATAAAACAAATACTTATACCCCAAAGTTTAAAGGGCAGAAGGAAAATATTTACCGTTAATGTGTTTTTTACATCTATTATAATAGAATGAGTACATTTTCCCCCAGTAACAGTACAAACCATCTTGAAATTTGCTCATTACATTTTTATATGTAAATCATTCCTCTTTCTTTATAGCTGCATTTCCATTATAGTCTCATGATTTTCAGACATTTCTATATGTAGAATATTGATGGGGTACCAAGATTTAATACTTACACAGTAGTCTAAAATTCAGGTTAACACAAGTGGCTAGAATCCAAAGTGTTAAATGCTAAAACTGTTGGACTTTTGAGGGACGGGAGAGGTAGGGCTATGTAATTGATAAAAATAGTAGGAATGGCAAAGACGAACTGACTGAGATGTAATTGAGCCTTGAAATTTTCAAATACAAATGCATGTCAAGAGCGAAGTGTTGTGGGCTCAGCTTGTTTTGAGTGGCAGCAGCACAGTTTATCCTTCTCTTCTATCTAAAGACTTTCTTCCTTCTCTTGGTAACAAATCTGTAGTTTAGTGTCATGAAACTTTAGTTAGCGTTTGACATTTGACAAAAGTTTTAATCAAACATAATCAAACAGAGGAAAACAACATGGAAAAATGCAAAGAGGAAATGAAGCATTTACTCACGGTGGGGGAAGATAGACTGGTGTCCCAGAAAATGTTTTATATTAGGAAGATGCTGAAAAAGTGAGCATGTGCCATCACCTGTGTGAGCTGTAAGGTCCTTGGAGAAGCATCTGCAACCCCCACCTTCTCCAAATGTGGCTCCTCTATCTTGGCTGGATTTCCACAATGAGCAGTTTATGAAACCTAGATTGTGACTCGCATGGGGGAGGCCTCCCCTGGCAGGGAACATGAAGCTCCAATTGGCTACGTGAGGGTGATAGGTACAGGCATCCATTATTCTGTGTCGAGTTGAACCAAAAGGTGCAGTAAGTCTGTTTTCCAGCTGTCATTCACTTGCTAGATTCTCTAACTCTGTTATTGGCAGCCTTTGAAAGGATCAACAAACCAATGTCTACCAGAAAGTGGGCTCTGGTCCTGCTTTACCAGAGCCACCAGAGTCCTGCTCAGAGCACACACTAGTCCAACCATCTTTCTCAGGACTTCAGGAAGAGTTGGCAGTCTGCATGTAGACTCTTAAATACGTGTAGAGTCTTAAACACAGCAGAATGCTTGTGAGCCATAGACATTAAAAACTGTTTTCTGGGGCTTATTCTTCAAACATATTTGTGCCATGGCCAAAGGGATTTACTTTTAGTGAAACTGTGGCCTTGGGCAAATGAATAAATGCATTGAATAGTGTGTGAATTCCCTACCATGCCTTGGTGACTTGATGCTTCCTCATTTGCTTTGGGGGAGGTTTACTGCCCAGTGATTCCACTCTGAGGAAGCTGTAGATACAGCCTGTTTAAAATCATTCCCAAAGCATATATTTATGTTTATCTTCAGGACAGAAGACTTAACATTTTTTTTTTAAATACCAGTGTTCTCATGATTGCGCATTCTCAGCAAGCCATCTAAAGTCTGCTTTTCCTGTGTATAAAACAAGGAACTTGGGGAATGACTATTTGGTCAGACATGGCCGTGAGGTCCAGGTTCCTTTCCTACGCAATTCAAACACATGGTCCATGATATCATGGAGGAAAGAAGATACACGCATCAGAGGAGTATGTGGTGTACTGGCTAGTTTGTATGATCCCTTCCAGTTCTTATTTTGATTCAGTTTTATTCCTTCCAGGATTTCAGTTAGTGGTGGTTGAAGAATGTGCTGGGTTCTGTTTATGGAAGAAAAGTATACAGTTGCACGAGACAGTACCTGTTTACTGTGTGGTCAATGTGAAATGTAAACGAGACAGAGAAAATATTCATGTTGTTATAAAGCTCAATAGAAAAGGTGGATCATGTTGGGATAAGTGTTTGGAATGTATTCAAGAGAAATAAATCTGAAATTAAAAATTAAGCAAAATAATACTAATTAAAATAGGTACTTAAAACTACAAGATTCAAATGTTAGTTTTCCCCATGGCCAACTATGTATAACTTTATAAAGTAGTTCAAAAAGCATATCATATTTTAAATAAAAATTAAGATTATACCAAAAAATATTGATATTTGTTTTATTTAATTTGATAGATGTACGAGAGCCTGGGTTATTATTTTGCTTTGGCTCAGTAGTTAGGAAATCTGAGGTATGAACCAGATGAATGAAGAATAAGAGTGCTGAAGCTCATGGTGGATAAGGTCTGGGGACTTACTTATTTGATTTGTTTAAATAGGCTTTGTTTTTAAAGCAAGAGTGATACTGTGCTTATAGCCAAGCATTCAAAAAGGAATTAATGTCCAGAAATCTCCTTCCTGGTCTCTAAGTAGAAGTAGCTACTGTTGGCAGTTTTGGAGTATTGTGAATATTAATTTTTTCCTCACAGATATAAAACATGCGTGTCGATATACACACTTGTGTGCATATGCTTATGTGTGTGTGCATATGTATTTGCATATCAAGTATGCCATTTTGTGAATTATTTTCACCAGACAGCTTTTCATGAGCATCTGTCTTTTATACATATATGTGTACATTTTTGCATATATATCGGTCTAGTTTTCTGTGCCTTCATGTCTGATCTGACTGTGATTTTGCCATCAAAGTCTGCAATATGAATGTTGCATGTGTCTTGTGCTTCCTTTATGGGTGGATCTTTAGGTTGTTTCCAATTTTATTACTTTTATAACCAATGAGTTTCTTTGTCAGAATATATTCCTAGGACAGATTCTGAGAGATAGAATTAGTCGGCTTAACCTGAAAATTAGTATTAGGTTGAACCTACTCATTCTCCCAGCAGGAAAGCCCACTTCAAGTGTGGCACGTATTGTAAGCAGTCTTCAGGACTGTTGTCCCGGTTACTATTCTTGTCAGCAATGCCTTGAGGGTGATAATTTGGGGATATTATGAGCAATCTCTTGGTCACCATCAACTTTTCTTAGTGCCTTCAATGAGTAAATATAACATGTCTAAGATATGATTCTTATTGTAATTTTTATTTTTTAAATGCCATGGCCAGAGGCACCTACCCTGAGCTTCTGTGTGCCTTGGAAAGCTGCAGACCTTCCCTTAGCTGGCGGTGGCAGAGTCCTCAAAGCAGACAGAAGAGCAATAGTCTTTTCTAACTTTGTGGTGCTGGGGAATTGGTCTAGGACTTCTGATATATTATCTACTGTTGAACAATATCCACAGTCCTTGAGATTATCTTACATGACCACTGGGTAATTTATGGATGATGTCTTGAGAACATAAACTAAATTTGCTAGGTGGGAAGTTCTCTTTCTTTCTTTCTTTCCTTCCTTCCTTCCTTCTTTCTTTCTTGCCTTTTTATGTTAAGGCTCACTATATATCAAATATTTTGTAATTAGTCTTTAATGAAAGTTTAATTATCATTAAGAAATTTTAGTCTAAATATTCTAAATATGCCCCACTCCCATGTCTCTCTCTGATGATGGACATTAAACCCAGGGACTTATGCTTGCTAGGAAATTGTTTTACCTCTGAGCCACTCCCTTAGCTTGTATCTGAGTGTGCTGAGATAACTGTCTCTTTTCTCCCCTCCCTCCCTCCTCCTCCCTCTCTCCGTCTGCCCTCCCTCCCTCTCTCCCTTCATCCTACAGTACTAAGAGTCACTGTAGAATTTCAGGCCCCTTCACCTTTTTAGTTGAAATGCCATATTTACATTATATTCTGGTCTTTCTGTGCTTCGCAACACTTAAACTTTAGGAAGCACCCAATTCTACATGTTTACCCTAGAATTCTGAGGACCAGGCAGATGAGTTTAATTCATATAAACTTAATCATTTTTGTCTCTGCCTCACCATTGTAGTGAAAGTCATATTCTCAGGTAGGAGAAACAGTGTACTAGAGTCTCACATATGATGGCAAAACTATTTTACCCCCGCTACTAGAATTTGAAACCTCAGTTTTATTTATTTTTGATAAGGTCTCACCACATAGCCTTTGCTGGCCTAGGAATCCTTATGGAGGTCAGGCTAGTCTTGACCTTTGGGCAATCTTCCTATATCTGCCTCCCAAGTACAAGGATTAGAGGTCTGCCTTGCCATGCCCCCTGGTAAGCTTTGGTGTTTAGTGCAGTACTTTACCTCATTCTGATAATTGATCCATCATTCTGTAAGGCTAGCTCTTCTCTCATAGTGTCTTCTCTTGTGTTCCCCAGGCCTTCTTGCACCGAATGAACCAGTGTGCAGCAGCAAAGGTTGACAAGAATGTGACAGAGGAAACGGTGAAGGTGAGCAGGCTGCTTAAGCCCTCAGTGCCCTTTCGTTCTTCGCATCTCCACTCTGAGCTCCTCCAGGAGTGACTAGCGTTAGAAGAGGGAGCTAGAGCCTGGGAAGAGAAAGGAAGAGGACAGCTTACATGTCCTAGAGAATTCTTGTGCTTACCAAGACCATGTAAGCATTTGAAAAGATGAAAAGTAAGCCTAAGAAATAAGACTAGACCTTCACTGTGTATGAGAAGAAGGCAGGACGAGGTAACAGACAGTTTGCCAGAGTCGTTCAAGAAGGCAAGATATGGGGAAGTGGGAATTCCAGTCTCTGATCTCTCATGAGCAAAATTTGGATCATCCACTGCTACAGAAAAGAATGTAATACCCAAAAGTAAATTCATAAGTGTTTCCTTACCTTGTAAAATGTAGGGAAGAGGTCCTGGATGTGGCTTAGTGGTAGCATGTGTTTTGGGTTGGTTACAATGTCACTGCAGACATGAGAAGAACTAACTGAGAAGTACCACCAGTAACTTAGGTCTCAGAGAGTGGCTAGAGAGTTTGCAGTGTTTAAGAATCTGGGTTCCATCCCCAGCACCCCATACACGCACACACACACACACACACACACACACACACACACACACACACACACACACAGAGTTTTGAGAAAAGAAATAAAGAATGGTAAATGAAAATTTATCTTTTGTCGTGGTTGCTGATTATGCTCTTGCTGTTTTATTAATAAAAAATTCAAGGGTTTTTATATTCCTCTGACTGTTTCCTTATGGGTTATATATATAACTTGCAGATTTTTCTATCATTGAAAGCTTTAGTTAACAAGCTTTGGGTCACAGAAAAAGCAACCTATGATTCAAGTGGACTTGAGCACTCACTCACAGGGACTCCAGGTGAAAGAAAACATCTGTACAGGTGTTTCAGGGTAGGCCAAGTGTAGCTAGGGCTGCAGCACCCAAAGCCGCTGTCTGGGTACAGAGCAATGACCTTGCAGTTGACCCTGCTGTGACTTGTACACATACACACCTGCCAGAACGAAGGCTGGACCATTCTGGGCTACTTTTCCTAGTGTCGAGGACTTTCCCAAAAGTCTGCCGGCAGATCTCCCACACGTTTACTTATAGGCATTCAGGGAAGAGGATGGCGCTGGCAGGCTGGGATTTGTCCCTCAGTCTTTTTCCTGAGTTTCAGGATGGTGTCCCCATTCTCAGAGTTCTGTGGGAAAACAGAAGTCCAGATGAAACTGGCTTTTGCTTGCTGGGTAGGAGGAAGCGTGGATGTGGAGTGGCTGTTCAAGGTGCTGGGTCCTCCTGGGCTTTTTAATTGAAATTTTTCAAATTTGCTTCACAACTGGACGTAACAGATTTTATTGCTGTGTTTATTTTTAGATGCTGTTCTCCAATATCGAGGAGATCCTTGCTGTCCATAAGGAGTTCCTGAAGGTTGTAGAAGAATGCTTGCACCCTGAGCCCAACGCCCAGCAGGAAGTGGGAACCTGCTTTCTTCACTTTGTAGGATAATATTTTTTTCCATCCCCTGTTTATTTTCAAACTCCTTCTCTCTTGATTTTAAGGACTGCATCTTGGCAGAGTAGTATGGGTAAATTCAGGGTGAGAAGTAAAGCCGGACACCAGAAGTGTGGGGTCTTTTAAGGCCAGTGAAATCTTGCCCTCGGAGCCAGAAAAGGGGAGGGAGTCCCCCATCATCCATTTCACTCAAGGAATAAACAGCCTTTTCTTTTTCCTGACAAGCTAGTTCTTCGCATCCTCTGTAGCTTTGAATTCTAATGAATATTCAGCCCGTTTCATAATGAATGGATTTTTATGTTTCGCTCAAACATAGCACATTTTTCTTTTGGGGCAGAAAATTCTCACTCTTATAATGGCGCTGCAAGGCCTTTCTTTATTGGTCAGAACATTCCCTTGTTAACTTTCTGGTTACCAACCTGGAGGCGAAGGGACTGCTGCTTCCCATGACTGGTTTTCCTCCAGGGTGGCTTCTCAGAAGTTTGTTCGGAGCGATGTTGGGAAGAACGAGGTGCAGGGGCTCAGTTGTCTGGAACACCCACCCTGTGCCTGGATGTCAGTTCCATGTATTTGTCCAGGATACCTGGAACTGTGCAATCGATTTGCAAAGCAAGAAGCCACCTGCTTGGTGTTTTTAAGAACCAAAGGGTATTCATACTACTACAAGAACAAATTTAAAAAAATATTGTCATTGATTCCTTTCCATGGGTGCTAATTTTCAGAACACCTCTGAATCAAATGCCCCCCCCCCCAATGACTATCTGACATACACAGCTAGGTGAGACTACACAAATGCCACCCAATGACTATCTGACATACACAGCTAGGTATGTGTATATTTTCTGTTTAGTCATTTTTTGTGTAGTTTCTTTATCTACATGTGATGAACAGGCTTGTTTTGTCATCTGTATATATATATTTTAATGATTGTTTTACCAAAGGGAGATACTCCTGGGGACTGTGTTGATTATTAAGCTGTGCATTTCTTGGTTATGGCTGGGAGCTGTGATGCTCATATCCGCTTCCTCAAGCCTGTTTCCTTTCACAGAACAGTTAGACTCCCCTGCCAGCTGGAGTAGCTGTTATCTCAGGCCAGGGATGCTCATGGGAACTCTGCACCCTGACAGCCATTTCCTTAGTAACACATTATGAATCTGTCATCCATAAATGCCTCTCAACTATTTCTGAACTTTACTCTTATTCTGGCTCCTACCATCTCTTGAGGCTTGTAATTCAACCCATGCTCTGCTGGCTACATAAAACAATGCTTACTGCTCCTAAGTCTGTGTCTTTGAAATTCTGTTCTGATAACTTGGTTAATAAATTATTTGCATTTTTCATTGGGCTCCTTTGATAGCTATTAATTATAGCTCAATTGGGAGCAGTCCTATAGATATGGTAGGGATCCCAGAGATCATGATAGCAAAATTCTTCATTTTTGGAAAGAAATCTCTCTAACATGTGAAGGCTGTTTGTGTGGTTTCCCAGCAGCTCAAATTATTAGATCTTGATTGACTGGTCACACCTCTGTCCATCACTGGCCCTGCCATTTCCACTGAATGGCCCTGTTTTGGAACCTTATAGACGTTCATTTCTCACAGAATAAAGGCCATTTGAAAGTAGCTATAATAGTATGTCTTGACCTTTCTGTCTTAAACATCTCTCTATGAAGCAATCGCTGGGATGTTGTACCTTCAGGGTCTGCCATTATTTTAGTTACTTGTTGCTGTGTGCTTTTTTGTTTGTCCATATCCATTTTAAATGTGACTGCTATGATTGGCTAAGGTAAACATCGGGGTTCTGTCTCTCATGATTCCTGTGTGAGGTATCGCGTGCCTCTTCCTTCTGTCTAGAATGATGCTGTCCCTTCTTTTGACTGGGAGATGTCCATTTCTCATTTATTTCACTGGACCTAGGTCAGAAGTAATATTTTAAAAAAAGCCGTGTCTGATTTCTCATGACAAAGGTAAAAAACCTTCATTGTCTGAGCTTTGCCACCATTTGACTCACTCCTATTATTGCATTCGTATTGGGGCAAATTTATCAACTTCTTTTCTAGGCTATACTTATGAACGGGGGCAATAAAAAATTTACGCGCATGTAGTATGTCTCTGAGACACTGTACCTTTGTGGATTTTTTATGCATATCACATGGATTAAAATTTCAAAGTAATGTAAAGTAATTCTCATTTATGCTGTCTTTAATTCACAGAAAGACAAGTTTCGTATCTACGATGAGTATTGCAGTAACCATGAAAAGGCACAAAAGCTGCTTCTTGAACTGAACAAAATAAGAACAATCCGGACGTTTCTTTTAGTAAGTGCACATTCATTTGTAATCACAAGCTGGCATTGGTGGAGGGCTCTGTCTGTAAGAATGCGTGTGGATATTTGTCCTTGGCTACGTCTTAGCACTTGCAGACTTGGAAGATAGTCCATAGATGCTGTAAGCATCCTGATCTGGGATGAGCATATATGTGAGAAATGCTGCTAATGTTCTCTCCTGGCTGCTGGAGAATTGTCTGTACAATCTCTTCAGTCAAGCAAAGAACTGAGGTCAGAGTTCACCTTTGCCTTGCATCCTCAGCTCCTCAGGGATCTATTACTCCTCAGAGGACTGGAAGTAGGGCAGTCACAGGAAGGAAGCCAGTGTGGAGACCGGCTGCTCCCCTGTAGACGTTCATTACTCTGTTTTCTTATGAGCAGCAGAATTCAGTGTTGATTTCCTTTAAGACAACATACATAAAGGCATGTTTTAACAGCTATGGACTACCATTGCAAGTGTCTGATGAAGTGAGAGGGGTTGTTAGGCCATCCCCCAAAGTCTAGCTTTAGAGCACTTCCATGTACTTGAACAGGCTCCTGTCTCTTGATAGTCTATTTCCCTTCCCACCATTTGCTTCAGGCTACAATGATTTGCTCTCTATATAGAGTGTCCTTTTTATAGATAAAGTCATAAATTCATATTCTATTCATATTTCTATTTGTCATTATAAAATATTGCTTTCATCTTAAGTGGTACTTTTTAATAACATCTATTTTCCTTATAGTTATGGAAGAATCTCTCAGTGTTTGAAATTCTATATTAACTCTTATTTTTTAGTGACTACATACGATCTTTTAAATGTTCTGGTAGCCTGCACATTTCCTTTCCTATACATGTTCATTTCCTGTTAATAATGATTTTATTCCAAAATAATATAGTGGAAATTTTTGCTTTAGTGTTTCCTGGAAGGAAGTGCAAAGTGTTGAGGCCTCTCTCCCTTGTGTAGCTTCTGCCACCAGTGCCACCTTCTATGTGAAGAAGCCTACACCACCCATAGTTTTGTATTCCCTACTTTTCTACAGTGTTTCTGTTTGCTGCAGTCTACCACCTCCGCTCTTCTTCATTCCTGTCGATTTGACATTGACTGTGGTAGCCTTTCCTGTGAAGGATAACCCTCAGTTTGCCTCTTAGTCATTCCTACTAGTCTATCGGGAGATGTCTTTGTCTTCAATTTTGAAGGGTAGTTCCATTGAGAGTATTCTTGATTGCAACTTTCCTTTTCATAATTTTGAGCTGGAATCCACTACTACATAATTGCTTCTAATAGGACTGAATCTGTTGTTTGTATTGCTGCTATTGTTTACATACTACTGCAGTGTCCTCCTGCCAGGGTTTTTTGAGCCCAGGACTTGAAGACTAGTCTAGGTAACATTGTATGACTCCATGGCTTCATCTTAAAGTAAATAAAATAAAATAAATTGTGAATTTGCAGGGATTATTAAAATAGTCATTACATAATTTTTCCTTTTATTTAATTAACCTTATGCATACATTAAACAAAAATAATAGTAATTATTTCATTATTTTGCATGTATGGATGCTTTGCCTGTATAAATGTTTGTGCACCGTGTGTGTAATGTTTTTGAAAGTCAGAAGAGGGTGCTGGATCTCCTGGTACTGGAGTTACAGATGGTTATGAGGTATCCATGCAGATGTCGGACCAAACCCAGATCCTCTGCAAGAGCAGCCAGTGCCCTCAACTGCTCTCATTGCTGTAGCCACCACATCCATATTGCCTTTTGGGTCCTTGTATTTGTTTGTTTTTCTATAATCTGTTATTCTCTGTTCTTCTTATATTAATTCATCTGTAACTCAGTGAAGTATTTTCTTTTTCATCGCGTGTCTCTTTGATTTGGCTTCACTGTTTTTCTCTGTTGTTTTTTTCTGTTTCTCTGCTTGCCCTTGGTGTCCGTCAGTTATTTAAGAAGTGCTTAAATTCTCTGGGTATACTTGTAATAGCTATGTTGAAGTCTGTGCTAAATCTAATATCTGGGTACACTAAAGAATTTTTATGGACTATGACTGAGTCAAATTTTCCTGTTTCTTTGTGTATCTCATAATTTTAAAATTAAAAAATAGCTTGACATTTTAAATGACTTAATAGCAACTCTGGAATCTGTGTTTCCTCTCTGAGATTGGTTACTGGGTTTTTGTTTTTGTTTGTTTTTTCCTTGTTGCTCCGTTCTGTTCTTAGTAACCTACCTAGACTCAATCTGACTCTCATTTCTCTGAAGACATCTCTTCTTAGGTTACCTTCATTATTTCAAAGCCCTTCTTTTCGAGATCCCTGCTGTGAGTGTTCAGTGTGTCAGAGCTACTCTTCTCATTAGTGTGGACCCAAGTATAACTATAATTTGGGCACAGTTGAAGGCCAGAAAATTTGCAAGGCGATTCAGGGTTTTTCTCAGGGTGTCTACGAAGGTCTCTTTTTGAATGACACACTCTTTATGCCATGTATATCTCTTTAGGTTGTCAGTGTTAAATTTTTGGCCAGTTTGCTGGAAGACCTCAAGTATAGCTGTAGTCTCAGGCACGCGTTGTGAAAATGTCCTGTTTTGCTTATGGAATGTGTTAGCATTTTGTACACCATTTGATACGAGATTTTTGCTCTTTGCAACTCCCTTGGTAGAGTGTAAGAGCTCTGCTGTTTTGTTTAGTGCGTCCTGTCATTAGCAGTGTTCACTTGGAATCCTACTTAGTTTTATTGGCTTCGTGATTTTATGTGAAGTCCTACTGAAAAAGCCACGAGTCAAGAATGTGGGTTGAGGTGACTCTAGCAGACAGAATCTGTCTTGATAAATCTGTCATTCATAAAATGAGGGATGCTAACAATTACCCTTTGGGATTCATCTAACCGTTCCCAGGTGTGGAGTGATGATGGTATGAGTTAGGGGCTTTGCTGGAGCTGCCATCTCAGGAAGTTTTTAATGTCATTGAAAGTTATTCCGTGGACTTATTTATTTTTATGATTATGGCACAGCTCACAGTTGGCTGTACATACACATATCAATCATGAATCCAGAAAACGCTCTGAGGACGTGCCCACAGACCAATATCAATCATGAATCCAGAAAACGCTCTGAGTACGTGCCCACAGACCAATATCAATCATGAATCCAGAAAACGCTCTGAGTACGTGCCCACAGATTAATCTCTTAAGGGAAATGCCTCAATTGAGGTTCCCTGGGCTCAGGTGATTCTCCTTTGTGTCACGTTGACAAACAAACAAACAAACAGAAACAGTACAAGTGCTTACCGTAAAGGCATGAGGACCCATGTTCTGATCCCTCAGGCTCATGTAAAAGCTGGGGGAGAGTGCACCTGTAATCCCAGGCTTAGAGGGTAGACATAGGACTCCCCAGAGCAAGCTGCCTGGGAATAATAATGATATTATTATTATTATTATTGTATAATTGTAATAGTGAGCCCTGTCTCATTGAGTAAAGTGGAAGGGTGATTGACAGTGTTTCCTGACATCACCTTTAGCCCTCCACACACACAGATCATATGTACCTGCACAGATGTGCATGCTCACCTTCACACATAGGTGTCCACAATGTACAGGCATGCATACATGTATGCATATGCACACATATAGTTCTCTCTCTCTCAAACACACATGTGGATAAAAAAAATGTTAAAATTAAACTAGGCCTTTTCAGGACACCTCATGAACCATGAAAAAGAGGAACTACGTTTTTGAGATTGCTAACTCATGCTAGAACTGGAACCTTTAAAACATTCGTGGAACTGAAAAAGCATGGGATAAAACCGGACTCTCTGAATATGGCGGACAGTGAGGGCTGCTGAGAAGCCAAGGCAATGGCACTGGGTTTTGATTCTACTTCATGTTTTGGCTTTGTGGGAGCCTAGCCAGTTTGGATGTTCACCTTCCTAGACCCAGGATGGAGGGGGGAGGACTTTGGACTTTCCACAGGGCAGGGAACCCTGACTACTCTTCAGACTGGAGAGGGAGGGGGAGAGGAGTAGGGGGAGGGGGAGAGAAGTGGGGGGAGGGGGAGAGGAGTGGGGGAGGGGGAGAGGAGTGGGGGAGGGGGAGAGGAGTGGGGGAGGGGGAGAGGAATGGAAGGCTGAGAGGAGGCAGAAATTTTTTTTTCAATTAAAAAAAAGATATTAATCATTGTAACCAAGGATTTCTCCCAGGGAAACCACGATAGGTACTGTGAAGGAATGTTGACTGCTTTGCCTTCTGTGATGTTTGGGTGAAGTGACCATCCTCTAATGAGGTACCCATACAGAGACTGAGACTGCTGTCTCATGCAGGGAAGGACTCTGTGCCCAATGGTGTGCCTTTGGAATGTTCTCCCTTTAGCTCTTCTCCTCCTGGAAACCCATATAGAATATTACTATAAAATAGTGTCAGCAACTATGCTAACCTCCCATCGTAGCCTTCTGAAGGTTCTCTCCTTCCTGCCTGATGGATTAAGTCCTCGTCTGGGGTGGCCACTCTGGCAGACAATGCAGAAAGAAGGTTCTCACAGGTCTTTCTCATTGTAGTATTGTTTAGAAGACTAAAGGCTGTCTACTCAAGTGGGTTTTCTCTTCACCACCACTTTATGGCAAGCCCAAGCTGCTTCCTGTTCACCCTGTGATTGCTAATGTGGAGATTTTCTCATCTGTTTTGCCCTTGTGGAGAGATGCTTTGATTTCCTCTAAGATTGACTGCCACATTGTCTATTCTTAAGTATGGTCATGTAACAACAGCAGTAGCAGCAGCAAACATGACTGAGAATCACCAGTTTAAAGGATTCCAGCATAACAGAGAGCAAAACTCTCAAATGAGCTCAAGTGGGTCGCGTCACCAGTCAGTACTGAAGTCTGACTTCCATACCAGAACCCGGTGTCTCGGTGCCTGCTTTTCCACAACATGATGCACTTAAAAATTATTTATTTTCTTGTTGCTGTAAATGTACCTACTTGTTTGTGTGTGTTCAGTGTGTATGCAGGTGCCAGAGAAGGCCGGAGGAGGCAGTCACATGCCTTGGAATTCAATCTACAGGCAACTGTGAGCTGCCCAATCTGCATATTGGCAACTGAGCCATGGCAAGAGCAGCAAGCGTTCTTAACTCTCTAAGCACCATGACCTCTCTCCAAGCCTCTCAACAATGCTCTTCTGTAAACAAAATATATCTGCTTTGTATGTTTCTCTATTTGTTCTCGCTCTCCCTTTCTTGTTTACGCCCTTTCCTTCATGTTCAGAAGAATATGTGTGGCTTAAACTCGAAGTTATAGGTTCACTTTGGGTTCTGTACCCAACACAAAAGGCCTGCTCTTCACTGTCCTTGTGACATGATATAGAAGGACACCTGTTTTCACAACCTTTCAGGGTGCAATTTTGGCAGAATAGTTTTGCAGCCTCAGATTTGCAGGATGTACTTATGTATGTTTGTTTTCCTTGCAGAACTGCATGCTGCTGGGAGGACGGAAGAACACAGATGTTCCCCTGGAAGGGTACTTAGTGACCCCAATACAAAGAATATGCAAGTACCCTCTCCTCTTGAAGGTATTGAATGCTGCAGTGTGTGTTAGTGTCTTAATATTTTGTTGACTTCAAAAATAACTTTTAAAGATGCTGATATTCTTGAAAGAAGAGACCATAATTACTGAAAAAAATGGATCTTTTGTCATAAATTTCTGTATGGAATAGGAAACGAAGCTTTAGTAGAAAGGCCATTAAAGGAAGCTTTTAGTGCTCTTTGAAACACATGTACTTGTTTGAATTTCATTTGGAGTAAATGCATTAGCTTTAGAAAAGACCCCATTAAACCCATTATGGCTGGTTTACATAGCATTTTAGCCACAGAGAACTTTGTATAATTCCACTGTTGTTCTATTTTTGGTTTCTCTATATTGTAGTGACTTGATGCTAATGACATTAAGGTTAAATTACACAATGTCAAAGCTTAGTGTGTCAGTTAGGTTTTTTTTTGTTTTTGTTTTTTTATCAACTTGACACTAGCTCAGGCCATCTGCGAGAAGGGGACATCAATTGAGAAAATACCTCCATCAGTTTGTTTTGTGGAAAAGACTTGGGGGCATTTTCTTGATTAACAATTTATGTGCGAAGATGCAGTCCACTGTGAGCAGATGGAAGCTAAGCAAACCATGGGAACACACCAGTAAGCAGTGGTCCTCCTTGCCTCTGCTTCAATTCCTGCTTCCCGGTTTCTGTCCTGATTTCCCCTATAGATGGGCTGTAAGCTGAAACAATCCCTTTCATGGGTCATGGTGTATATTATAACAATAGAAACTTAACTAATACACTTGTTTTGTAAGCAATTACTGTAAAGGGGTTGTGTGGACCACATGGAACAAGCGCAGTAGAACACAGGGTGGAAAGCACTCCTGTCACAGAAGTAAACACCACCCTAGCAGCTGCTGCGGGTTTGAAAGTAACCAGAGTTTTTAGTGTGATGAGACAATGTTGTACAGGAATAGCAAGTCTGAAACTATAGCTTTTGAGATTTCAACCTTAGGGTAGGGAATTGGAGGGAGAGGTGGATGCATGAACCCTGAGTTCAAATCACAGCGGTTCTCTACTAACTCTCTGTCTGAGGTGTGCAATCGAACCTCTTATAGCCTTGAGTTTGCTTTGGGAGAACAGAGATGGTGACTAAGATTATCTTGAAGTCATAGTATATGAATTTATATACAAACACATGGATATCTATTTATTTACATGTACATAGGACTCTGAAAGGATAATAGATTTTGCGATTTTACATCTATCTTAGAATAGTGTTTGGTGTTATTCATTATCATTCATATCTATTTTATTCTTATTTATTTTACTAAATGAACTATGGATTGTTTCTGTTTTTTAAAAAATATTATGAAATACTATGGACATGTAAACAGATGTGTTGGAGTACCTTTTGGAACATAAATGTTATGAATAGTAACTAGAAATAAATATTGTTATAGTTTTATGAGTTGCATAAGTTGACTGTCTTATAAATTTGTGTGTATTAATAGTATATGGGTTGTTATATGTACTAGTTGGTGTAGGTTTGTGCACATGTGTAAGTGTGCTTATCATGTATGTATGCATGCATGTGGAAAGCCATTGCTGAAATCCAGTCACTGCTGTCTAGGGTCTTGATCAGGTTTGGTTTCTTCATCAAGTAAGAAATAAAAAGACAGAAAAAAAAAACCAAGTGGTTCCAGCACAAACCTTAGGTCCCAGAACTCAGGAGGTAAAGACAGACAGATCTCTGAGTTCTAGGACAACCAAGACTACATAGAAACCCTGTCTCGCAAAAAACCAAAACCACAACCACCCTAAAAAAAAGAGGCAGGAAACAAACTTCATTAAAAGTGTAGAAGTACACACATGCACACACATGCACACACATACACACACATGCACACACATACACACACGCATACACATACACACACGCACACACATACACACATGCACACACATACACACATACATGAACACACACAGAGACAGAGTCAGAGTCAAAGAGAGACAGAGTGAGGCAAAAGGTATTTAGAAACTAAAAATATGAACCTGCTGGGAGGGCTTGGATCTTTAAGGTATCATTAGTGATGTAGGGAAAGTCCCCCTCTCATTATTTTTGTCTGGTCAATTTAAGAAAAAAGAGGGATCTGCTAGGCCTATAGAGTCAGGTTTTGAACTGGCTATGGTCATGTCAGGGCAGGTCAGCTAGAAGGAGCACCCCAGTTGGGGTTGGAGGGTAAGTTCATCAAGGCTTTGTTCTGGATGAAGAAGCTGAAAGTTGGCCATCGTGTTGTATACCAATGTAACTTTCGCCTATCTGTCTGCTTGTTTCCCCCTCTCATTGGTACCTGTAACCTATAGGGCCACTAGCACAGTTTTAAGGCCTAGCAAAGTATGATTAAAGAGAGTGTTGGTCCATGGACACCATTGTTGAAGGAGGAGAACATGTAGGAACACCACCTACAGAATCTGCTGCATGCCTGATCATAAGCACTGGTCAGACTATGATGTCTCTACCTCCTTGATCTACTGCTAGCTGTACTTTGTCAAGAATGCTGTTGGTTTGACTCAAGAGGTTCTTTTAATCAGTGAGTTTCAAATTATCAGCAAGCACATGGGTTTCTCCTATTTCAAACCTATGCAGAACATCAAGGGACAAGGTCAGTGAAAAGACTTCCCCCCACATTGTTACTGATGCAAATTTTGGACAAGGGATCAAGGTCTAGTATAACTAGTGAATTGGTGCACCAGATTCTCATACTGGAAAGTTGAAGATCAGAGGCCTTACATGAAAAGTCAGTGAAAGTAACCATCCCCTTGATCATTCCCTTCCAAAAACAGATGTGCTTGCTAGTGTACCAGAATTTATTTTTTCTGAGGTTAGACACCAAGGGCCAAGTGTGAATGAAGTCAGAGTCTCTTCCTTTTTTGAACAGAGCCAGAGCTCACTCTCTAATTAGGGATCAATATAATCCCCCTGGATCAGGTTTGGTAAGATTGCCCAGCACTATCCTATCGGCACTACTTGGGTGCCATTAATGATTTTCCCAAGACTATAAGTTTTATGATAAGGTATTTATTTTGTAGCTTCAGTCAGTATACAAGATGAGATATTACAGTGGTATGGAGTTTTCTTTGAAGAAAGGGCATACCATAATTAGGAAGGATGTTCTCAGAGTTGGGTTCAACATTTGGGAGGATAGGCCATTGACACATAGGCAATTTGGATCGCATTTCATTTCATAAAGTTAATAAACTTTTGTTAGATCTAAATACAAGCTCTCTTTCCTCATGTGATGGAAATATTTTTTTGGAGACTGTCTAATAGATACCATCTATTCTTTAGATCTGAATTTTCTTTTGTTAATATGTTCTATTCTCTTCCTTCTGCTTGGAATAAGAGATTGACTTTATGGCTTGTTTGGCTAGGGAATCCTTTTCAAGGGATTGCCGTTCCTCTGAGGAGGCCCATTCTAGCACTTTGGTGAACCCTAAGTTTGTGCTTATTTCCCCAAGGAGATAACGCATGGTTAGACAGAGGATGGATATTCTTGAGGAAGTTTGTCTCCCAGGTTTTTGTGTGAGGTTAAGGTAACTGGGGAATTCTCCTCAATCATAGATTTCTCAGGCAAGATTAGGGACAACAACTGGGAAACTTGTCTCTGTTTTAGGGCTGTGAATTCAGATTAGGATAAAAATGGGAACCCAAAACCAATAGGTAGCCTATAGGAGGTTCGGAGTGGTGGGGACAGTCCCCAGGTAAGCCCAAGTCTGGTGTGCCCACATGGATTCCAGTTTTATCTGGCATGAATAGTAAGGGTGATATTGGAGAGTATGTGAGCCTACTGGGTCACACCTTGTACCTGGGAATGTCCATTAGGAAATTCCGAAGTTGCAGGTACAGGGTAAGGTTTTGCTGTCTTTCTTGTTTTGTTCTGTTCTATATTGCAGTGATTTTCACATATTTGGATCTTTGAACCAAACGTTTGGTTATTCCTAGTTGGAGAAGACGATTGCAATTAGGTGGCATCTATCATGTTGATGGTGATCAGAAAGGGTTTGTAGCTGTTGTCTTAAAAACATTTATTATCCTGGAAGGGATAGAATGAGTTGGTCCCAATGGGGGTCTTGGTCAATGCAGAAGAGAATCTGTGAAATGTGTTCCTCTTTGTCAAGGTCTAGGTTGGTTTTATTTCTAGAGTAGAGTGAAGGTCCTTTCCCACAATGGGGAAGTGAAACAGGAAACCTGAATGGATGCTTCACGTGCCGTGGGCAGTGTGGTTTCACATTCCTATTATTGTCTGTCATATAGTGAAAGTGTTTTTGTCAACCCATCTTCTAGAAAGATCTCCAGAGTCTGTGGAGGATAGAGGGTTATTGATAAGGAGGTAACAAAATCTCCAAAAGGGCCATGATCAAGAGAAGTGACACCATGGCCTGTGTAGGAGAAGTCATGATAGCTAGAGAGCAGTAACTGTGGCAGGCGAGTGAGAAACCAGTGCCTAGAGAGGATAGCACAATCATGCAGAGTCATTGAATTTGAACAGGGTTGACATTTGAAGATCAGTTTGAGATGACATTTTCCTGGGGTCTCTTGTTTTTTCAGGGAAGCCCGAAGCAGTCTTGAACCTGTTAGCTGAAGCCATGTGTCTAGTTCTGAAACTCCACCTCCTGTGCAGGGTTGGGGGGCGTTGGCTAGCAAAACAGGATATGGGCTCTCCCATAGGAGGTGGACAAGGCTTTCAATTTGAGTCTGATGTCTTGATTAATACTAAGCTTCCTGGACAGAAAGAGGGAGTTGCTTTGTGTCCTTCTTTGAAAAAGCATGTCTGTAGTTCTGATAGATCTCCTGGAATTTTGCCAGCTGGTGTTGCAAGTCACCATTGATTGTTTCAGGGTTTGGTCAAGGTCATTGGTGAGAGGAGTTTTACTGTGTATGAGACCTTGGAAATTAGGCATATTCCTAAATCTGAGCTGGACCAGGGGTAAATATATATATGCCCCATGGATTTCTCCAAAATAACTTCCTTTGGTGTCTTTTAGGAGAATACTAGCCTACTTTACCTTTCCAGGAGTCTTGGGCTGTCAAGAAAATGTAGATGATGCAGATGATACTGAATTTCCAAGGCTTTAGTCAGACCCTGAGAAATGAGCAGGCCTGGCCCATTGCCACTCTAGAGACTTTTAAGTATTCAAAATCTAGTAATTATTTTGGAGAGCAACACCCTAGCTACTTCTGGTTTTCTGATAAACTGTTGGGCCTTTTAGCTGAGGATTATTATTAACTAGCTCTTACAACTTAAATTAATCCATAATTCTTGTCTATGTCTAGCCATGTAGCTTCATACAGTTTCTCAGTAAGGCATTCTCATCTTACTTGCCCAGTGTCTGGGTGGTTATTGTGTCTTTGCCTTTCCTCTTCCCAGAATTCTCTTAGTCTGGTTGCCCTGCCTATACTTCCTGTCTGACTACTGTCAAACCAGTGTTTTATTAAACCAATATGAATGACAAATTCTTACACTGTACAAAAGCATTCTCCCACAATATTTCCTCTTTTTTCATTTCAAAACAAGAACTCTGAATCTAATCTCCTTTGTTTAGCTTTTTCCTGACCATTGTCCATAACAACTTGTAACTAACACACTAAACAAAGACAAACATCCATAATCCATTTTGTTTTTGAGGACGGAAATGTGGGCATAGTTTTCTAGGCTACTTCCTGCTGATTGGGGACACTGGTAATCTTATAGGAACCCAAAGTAAATTTAGGATTATGGCCAAGTCTTGACTGATGTATTATTCTGTGAGGCTGGATCATCCCAGTCACTAGCCTTGATCCTGTTCTTGATCCAGAACTCAGAGGAGACTGCAGCAGAGGTGCTCTGAAACATTGGCTCATCTGGGCCATCTGCTCCCATTGGAGATTTTTTAGGGGGTCTTTCTCAATAAAACCTTATTTTTCTTAACCAAGAATGAATCCACAGCCTCTCATTTCCTATGGAAACAAAAGCAAAACCTCTTCTCCAAGGTAACCTATCTTTTGATTTCAATTTTGAAGTCAAGGCATTTTCAAAATCTATAGGTTGGATTGATCCAACAGCATTTATAATCAAATGTCTTTTAGGAGTTGTTGCTTCTTCCTCAGCAACCAAACAATTTAAAGACAACACAGTAATATACAATACCCAGACATTCTGTGTATTTTCCATCTTTACATGGGATTTTTACTCTATTTTTTATTTTTATTTTTTTAATATTTGGTTTTTTTTTGAGACAGGGTTTCTTTGTATATCTTTGACTATCCTGGAGCTCACTCTGTAAGCCAGACTTACCTTGAACTCACAGAGATCTGCCTTCTTCTGCCTCCCAAGCGCTGGGATTTAAGGCATACACCAACATGCCTGGCTACTCTATTTCTTTTTTTAAGGACTTTATCCTTTTTCTTTTCTCTGCCAAGCCTACCCATATTTTTGAATACACTGTAAACAATTTAGAGACATTTGTTTTTCCATTTGAATCTGTCTTTACTGTAATATCTCTAACTTTTTCTGAGCACATGAGTCTTAAATCTGCTAAGTAAAAAGCTATGATTAAAGCTGCAGCTTTGGTGTCTGACTCCACCCCATTCCTTTGCTTTCTGAGAGTCTAACATCATGGCAGAGGCACTTGTGGGAGTCATATCTATTGACACAACTCTGTGGCATTTCAAGGTCCATGCCATCATGAAGAAGCATGCCTCAGACTGCTCATAAACATCACTGAAGTGTTTGGTGGCGGGGCCTTTTAAAAGAATTGTGAGGATTTTGCCACTAATGCTGAGTCAGGAAGCCTCTCTTAAAGGAGCCTCACCTCTGCTCATCACCAGGAAACAGAGCCTACCAGAGAAAAGACAGTTACCAAGAAACTGTGTTTGACTCTGTTCTTGTCTGTCTAAAATCCTTTTTAAAAAACTTTCTCAATCTTTATGTGGGAATTCTGGCCAGAAGTTTGAGTGCCATTTGTAGACAGAAGTTTCTATCCCATCCAGCCTTGCAGCCATTCAGTTCCAAAGAAAAACACAAAGGTTTATATTAATTATAAACTGTTTGGCCTATTAGCTGAGGATTATTATTAGCTAGCTCTTACAAATTAAATTAACTCATAATTCTTGTCTATGTTTTGCCACATAGCTTGGCACCTTTTCTCAGCAAAGCATTCTTATCATGTTTCCTCTGCATCTGGCTGGTGACTGCATTTCTGCCTTTTCTCTTCCCAGAATTCTTCTACTCTGGTTTCTCCACCATTACTCTTTGCCTGGCTACTGGCCAATCAGTGTTTTATTAAACCAATACGAGTGACAAGTCTTTTCTGTGTACAAGAGCATAACTGCACAGTAGTTATGTCTCTGCCATATCTCTCATCCTTGTACCGTCTGATTGGTTGTTTCTTTTAGGCCTTGTCTCTTGAGCATTCATTTTGCCAGTATGAGCATGCTTCATTGTCCCAAATGATATTTCAGATGAGGGACTTTAGAACTTTTATTGTAGGGCCGTAATAATTGGTGCTTAGATGTTAGCTGCCATCATTGCTAATGTCTGATTTTAAAGGCTAAAGCTGGTTTCTCAGAGGAGTTTTTTGGCTCTTTCACAAGGCAGCAGAGATTCCTCCCAGAGTACACTGTTCCTTGTATTCCAGTGCAGCCCTCTTGGCCTCAGAGTCAGTTGTCCTACTTCTCTTGCCTGTGGGTCATCTCCTTTCTGATATCCAGGACAGTGGGTGGATATCAGCCACCTGAGTGACCAAAAGGATTGCATTCAGGAGTCTGTTGTATGGAGCAGCAGGCCGCTTCCCTGCTGCCCCAGCTCCCAGCCTCCTGGCTAGCTTATGCCCCCAAATAATTACACGGAAACTATATTCTTTTAAACACTGCTTGGCCCATTAGTTTTAACCTCATATTGGCTAGCTCTTATATATTGATCTAACCCATTTCTAATATTCTGTGTAGCACCACAGGAAAGATCTTAACCTGTGTCTGTCTGGAGTGGGAGAATCATGGCGACTGCCTGACTTGGCTTCTTTCTCCCAGCATTCTGTTCTGTCTACTCCACCTACCTAATTTTCTGTCCTATTAAAGGGCCAAGGCAGTTTCTTTATTTCACCAATGAAATTAACACAAAACAGAAGACTCTACCCCATCAGGAGCCTAAGAATTTCTTGGGATTGTTTGATAGGGATCTCAGCTGTCATTAGGAGGAGGCCACATTCCTTCTATGTGGTTCTATGGCCATGGAGGATGAGGAAGTCGTATTTGACATCTGTGTAGGTAAATATTGACTCTTTTCCCTTTGGACAGTTCTACAGCTAAAATAAGTGCCTTTAGCTTGCCTAGTTGAGTAGTAGAGTTTGGTAATATTGGTCCTGATTCAAGCACTTCCAGTTCAGTGATTATTACATTTCCTGCACGTCAGATCTTTCTTTCACAAAAGAAATTCCCTCTGTCTAGAGGACCAGTCAGGGGTTGATCTGAGAGACCAGTATGGGCTACGCAGTTTTCTGTGAGGACCTCCTGACAGGAGTGGAGAGGCTCCCCTTCCTTTTCTGAAAGGTTGATGGCTAGGTTCAGGCTTGGACAGATCTGGAGAGTAATTTCAGGTCCCTCTACTATGAGGGTCTAATATTTAGGGAACGTTCTGTGAAGTAGATTTGCAGTGGTTCTAAACCTGTGGGTCACAACCCCTATTGAGGGTCCAATCCCTTCCACTAGGGTTGCCTAAGACCATCAAAAATCCAGATATTCATAACAATAGCATAATTACAGTAGCAATTAAAATAGTTTTATGATTGGGGGTCACCATAACATGAGGAACTGTATTAAATAAAGGGTCTCAGCATTAGGAAGGTTGAGAGCCACTGAGTGTTTCTCATATTTTTCAGAATGACCCAGTGTAATGACACTTGTGAACTGTGAGGGGGAGCCCTAGGGAAACTTTTGAGCTCCAGGAATCTGGAATCTGGCAGTAACAACTGCTCCCAGGCCTTGCTACCTCATCTAATTCCTTAGCTATCTGTATGACTTGAGGAAATGGAACATGTGTTGAGTTCTTCCCTGTCTCTCAGCTACGTACAGGTGAAACTTAGGCTCACTAGGCAAGCCTAAGGCAGGAGCTTTGGTTAGTTACTTTTCAAGTTTTCTGGAAGGCTTGCTGGGACTAAGCAATTCAACTCTGGTGAATTCTTGTGACTGAGTCCCCTTACGGGCCTGATTTAGAAGTGTCGCCAACACTGACTATCCAAGGAGCTACATTCTACAATATTCTATAACTTGCTGAAAGGCTTTCATCTGTGTGAGGGCTTGGGTGAGCATGCATGAAAGAGAATGAAGGCAAAGGTGGGTCAGACTCATTCTGGTCCTAAAGCTCTGGGCACTTTTGGAAAGGCAAGGCCCAAGTAGGCAACTTCTGCTTCATATAGCTGGGAATTTCTGGATGTTTTCTCTGGGATACGTGGCTTTTGGTTGGCTCATCTACATGGTTATTATGATAAGTTCATCTCATCCAGTCTCAGGAAAGAATTAAGTCAAATAGGCAGACTGTCTCAAAACCCCTGGAATAGGACAGTCCAAATAACTTATCTTGTTCTGCATGTGGGGTCTTCAAAAGCAAATAGAAACTGATTATGGGCTGAAGTGAGATGTATAGAAAAGGGTCTTTATGATCTAGCACTTGCCAGGTTGTGGTGGTAGCAGTAGCACACAGTTTAGTATTAGCATTTGGGAGGCAGAGGCAAGCAGATCTCTGAGTTTGAGGCTATAGGCTGACCTATAGAATGAGCGCTAGGTATCGCAGCTACACAGAGAAACCCCATTTGGAAAAACAAACAAACAAACAAGCAAACAGATCTAGCACTGACTAATGAGTCTTATTAGGTAAATCTAGGTGAGAAGAGTGTGAGAATTAGGAGCTACTGGATGGACGGGAGCCACTCTGTCATTTATCATACAAAGATCCTGGACTGACTTCCGTTTGTTAGGTCCTATGCTGACTCCAAGGATGGGATGTTCTGTGTACTAGAACCTTCAACCACTCATCCTTATTTCATTAGCCCTTGAATTATGGAGAGAAGTCCCCTTCTGATATTGTTTCTGATCAATCTTTATGATGATATATGACTACAGAAGAGGCCATTTTAGCGTCCTCTATAGCCTCACAGCACTTCCAGCTGTCCACACTGCAGCCTTGACTTTGCTCTCCAGGGAGATAAGCAATCTGCCCTGAAGGGAGAAGCAGTCTGACCTTGAGTCTAGACCAAAGGTTTCTTCTCAGCAGAGGAGACAGGGTATGGAGAACTAATGAAAAGAACTAACAGAAGTGGAGGTCTCCCCCTGAACAAACAAACAGTTGAGTGAAATGGCAGTTTAGGGGCTGGCCTAATAGACCCTGAATTATAAACCTTCAGGATCAGGAAACAGGGTGCAGGGTCAATGCTAATAATCACACTCCTCAGTCAGTCATGAATCTAATCTTATGCTTCTTGCAGTCCCAAATTCACAGGGCTCTTCAAGATTGTCTGAACATGAAAGGAGCCAGTATAGGAAGCCCCTTCACCACAAGACCTATCATTATGGAAAGGAATGAAGCTCAGCTGGGCTGGAAGGCATTGGTGCTGCCAGTGATTTCTTTTACAGATGAATCAGGGTTCAAGGAGCCTCTGAGGGCATTTCCAACAGGAAGTGACCTTCTTGCACACAGAGGAAGCAAGCCTTAGGCTTAGACTGTATGGGGGGAGGGGAGGGAGAGCATTTATCTGGTTGGCTCTTGTGACCACTAACTGCCCATGGTGCTGGTCCTTTTTTCTTTCTTTTCATGGTTCTGTTATAAAAAGACTGAGTTTGTGACCTGGACAAATTAAAAAAGCTTGCTATTGTTTTGTCTGGGACAGCTACTAGTGTCTGGAGCTTTTTATGAGTGTCTGAGCTATATGAGTTAAGAGCACGGCTTTTAGGAATGCATTCTCCAGTGATTCAGGGTACATTGGTGTATTTTCCCAGTGCAGTCCTCCTTGTCTTCCTGTAGTGTATAACGGGCACTAAGAAGGAGTTTTGACTTTAGCCTTCTTAAGACCCTCTATAACACAGCAGAACAAATGGCCTTTCCATTCTTCATCTGGTCTTTGGGATTTCAGAAGGACTTCTGAGAGGGTCTAGCCTCATACCCCATTGGAAAGCCCATGTCCAATTTTATCCTTCCTGCTCCAAGAGCTGCCCTAACACTCTTCTCCAGAAGAGTAGTGCTTATACTAAATGATATCATCACTTCTTCGCTCCATTCTTCAGATATCTGGGTTAGCTCAAAATATATATATATATCCACCCTTGTGTGGATCCTCCATAGAACATCACAGTCATTCAGTTTTGCCAAAGTAAAGGAGGCCTGGATGAACATAACTCAACGTGAGAGGAAACAGCCCTTTGGGTGTTGAGAGAGTACAAAGATACTTACGTTGTTTCTCTTTGGGATAATGGTGGTGAGCATATGCAAATTTCTGTGGGTCTTGGTCTTTCCAGAGATCAGGAAAGATCCTTGGAGGCTTTTCACTTACTACTTGGGTTTTTTTTTTTTTTTTGTGAAGGGTTTTCTTCTAATAACTTTCCCTCTTCCACTCATTTCTCCCTGGGTTAGAGTTTGAGCCACAGTTCACTGATGTGGTATCCTCCTTAATGTGAGAGGTGTCAGAAAGTATCACAGAGACAGCATCACACTTCTTGGCTACTGGTGGATCAGTATGAACCCCAGTTAAGTTGCCCCCAGACAGGATCTTTGTAGAATGCTTTATGCTCTATGAAGGTTAAGCCCCTCAAATCCAGTTCTCAGATTTTAATTTACATTTGCTCCCCCTCTCCAATTATTTCAGATATAGAACAGAAAGAGGAACTAGCTGACTTCTGGTCAAAACTCTGGTAGGGTGGCCGATAGCTTCTATATTACCTAACAGCCCAATAGATTTCTAATTGCTCTGTTAATGGTTCCTTTTCTTTTGACTTAGGGGAGAGGAGCTAAGAACCTAACTAAAGAATGTTGGAAGTCAGACAAAATAATGCCCTAACAAGATCCTGCCCAACTAGAGTAGACGCGATAAGATGCCAACAAGATCCTATGTAGTCAAAGAAGACTAGATAAGACCCTAACAAGATCCCACCCAGTCAGAGAAGACAAGTTAAGACCCTAACAAGATCTCACCCAGTCAGAGGAGACTAGATAAGACCCTAATAAGATCCTACCAAATTAGAGTAGACTAGATAAGATGCCAACAAGATCCTATGTAGTCTGAGATGACTAGGTAAGATGCCAATAAGATCCTAGCCAATTAGAGAAGACTAGGTGAGATGCCAACAAGATCCTATATAGTCAGAGAAAACTAGATAAGACCCTTACAAGCTTCTACCCAGTCAGAGAAGACTAGATAAGACTCTAACAAGATCCTGCCCAGTCAGAGAAAACTGTGGTTGTTAGGATAAAGATAAAAAATCCAATCTCATGAGGAGTAAAGTTCAGAAAGTCTCTTTGGAGACAGCTGCCTGACTAACTTGTAAGAGATCTGCAGCCTCAACCCAAGGAGTGGGTGCAAACCATGGCACTTTTAGTCAGAGCTGTCTGAAAGAATTTTTTGCTCTCTGAAACAAAGGCAGAAGAACTAAATTTGAAAGTGAACCTTCCCTATCAAAGAAGTGGGAAAAATAAAACGACCAGCAGGCAGTTTCCATCATTCCTTAAATGTAGCAGTGGTGGTGTTCCTGTTCCAGGATGGGGAAGGGATGCCAGCAAACCCAGTGGTTGCCCCATGCCATGCTTTCATGGCTTGACTCAGTTTATCCGGACCTTAATATTTAGGTGATCCTCTGAGGGACTTGCAGGCAAGTCTTCAAAAAATGTTACTGTCTGGGAAGGGAGCATCTCAGACATGGTAGAAAGAAAACTTTGCTAAAAAAGAAAAAGAAGTACATACACCCACAGAAGACTCCCAATAAGTGCTGAGGAGATTCAGAAACCCAAACCCCAGGGAGGACTTGAAGTTTTTCATTGTTTTGGTGTTATGATCAGGGGCCTCTCCCTTTATCTGTGTGTGGTCAATGTATACAAAGGAGAGGGAGCTGCTAGGCACACAGCTTCATGAGAATTGAGACATGTCCAGGACCAGCCTTGGGAATGTCTGGGGCTTCGTGTGTGTGTGTGTGTGTGTGTGTGTGTGTGTGTGTGTGTGTGTGTGTGTTGGGGCTGTTTTGCACACAGCCTTTGTTCCGGATAGAGAATTCAGAAATTTACCATCTGCTTGTTTACCTATAGCCTCCTTCCTTAGCTGTCTGCCTGTCAGGGTGCTCATCTGCCTTCAGGGTATCTTTCCTTGATTGTTCTCTACTTTTGTTTTTTTCAAGCAAGTTCTCTCTTTTACTGAGCCTAAAACTTATCAACTTGGCTAAACTGGATGACTAATGAGTGTCGGGGGTTCTGGAGTCTCTGTTCTCACCCTTACCAGTAGGGTTGTAGGTGCAGACAACCACACCCAGATTTTGACACAGACTTTGGGGATCAGAATTTGGGTCCTCATGCTTATGTGGCAGACACTTTATGGACCTCTGCAGCCTATAAAAATGGTTTTAGCATTTTGTTAAAGAAGGATTTTGTATTACAAAACTGGTCTAGAGTGGCTTGGCTAAGCTGTGAAAAGCCTTATGGTGAAGCAAAGGCAGGGACCTCCAGCTGAAAAGTTTTGGCACAGCCTATAACTTGCAGTATCAATACCAGCATGGTTCTATATGTTCTGATGCTCTGAGCATCCCTGCAAATCTCCAGCTAAGGGATTGAGTGTACTTATGCGCCCATAGTTGCTCTTATCCCTGATCTCCTATTGGGGTCCCAGATATTTTCTTTATTGTAAGGGCAAGAAGGGAATGTTAAGAATACATCATAAACAAGTGGTTGTGTTTAATCACTCATGGCTGATTAGGGATGACCTTACATGTTTAAATTTAATTATTTTTTTAAAGGCATCATAGATAGATACATCCCCATATATCTATGATACATAGATACATCTACATGAAAGAGAGTAGTTGAGAAACGTGAAGCAGAGGTGACCTCCTTGCCCTTTGGGAAGGCAATTTCTATTTACAAAAAATGAGAAAGACTTATATATACAGATAGGCCTATATTGAAAAATTAATCTTGGATTCTTTTGAGTGGTTTTATTTATTCAGAGAAAAGTATTAAAATGCACTGCATTATGTTGTGAAGAACTTTCAGAACCTGAGAGTGAGTGGCCAGTAGAGTCATTGTTTTTTGTTCATTTCACATTTATCCAACTCATGCCTCAAGTCCTGAGATTAGTGTTGGGTACCATTCCAGGGATCCACATTCTATCCTGAAGATTGAGGTCCACATTTCGTATAATTTTAAAAAGTCTTTGTTTCTGAGAATTTACTTCTGAGGTCGCATGTCCCTCTTATGGATTTGGGGTTCAGAATTAAAATTGCAGCTTCATCTTGGGAATAGTGTGATGTATATCAAACACAGGGTAAAAGTTTATTTCAAAGTATTCAACAGTGAAACAGCTAAGAACTGCCTGCCTTCCCATTGCATGTTGAGAAATAAAAAAAAAAAAATCTGAAATTCTGCCTCAGGGTTTCTGTAATTGTGTTAGTGCCTTGATGATGACAACTGCCATAAAGAAACAAATGGCTAATTAAAAAACAGTGTGGTCACATCTGTCTAGACAGTGGGTGAAGATGTTTAGCTTTGTGCGTCGAAAGAACAGCGATGAAGACCATTGAATATACTTAAAATATTGCAGATTATTCTGCTTTTGATATTTGAAATGAAAAGAAGCGTCCTTGTTTAAGTCTTAGTTTCTGCTTTGGGGATAGAACTTTTATTTATGTTTTTCTTTTCATTTCAAATATCAAACGCAAAAGGAGCAAGAGCAACTGGTGGAGGTGTCATAGACCTCTCCTCTAATGGTGGGATGGTGTGGAACTGATCAATTAGTGCTTTTTGCTAGAGTAGAAAATATATACAAATGTTGCCATATTCATGGCATATTGTTATAGTTTTTCAAAAGATATTAGAAATATCAATTTGATTCAGTTTTGAAACTGTGGTGCTTATTTATGTGAAGATCTGGTAAAGACTCTTAAGAAAAGGAAATTAATGTATACTGATATGCTTCTGTTATAACAAAAGTCAGATTATAAAAACTTTGATATGGTTCAGGTGAGATACTTGGTGATTTGAGCGAGAGAAGAAACCTTGTACCGGTTCTAAACTGCAGTTAAGTTTGAGGAAAGATCACAATGACTACAAAAATGAGCATTAAATAGTGCTTACTCATTGATTTGACCTTTTGCCTTTGATCTCTATCTTAGTGGAGTTGATGATGTCACTTAGCAGCGTGGCTGTCACCGTCTTTGTAGTTTGCATTTCCTGGTCAGTCTGAACCTGGTGGACCACAGAACCGGAGATCAAAGGGTGGTTTGTTTTCTGTGTATAAACAGGAATTACTGAAGCGGACTCCACGGAAACACGGTGACTACGCAGCATTGATGGAAGCCCTCCAAGCCATGAAAGCTGTCTGTTCCAACATAAACGAGGCCAAGAGACAGATGGAGAAACTGGAAGCTTTAGAAGAGTGGCAATCACACATTGAAGGCTGGGAGGTGCGTGTTCTTTGCTCAACTTCTCAGCTCCGTGTAGTTGTGGGGTCATATGCGGGGCTTCTTTTCAATGGAGGGAACCATACATGGTCATCTTCCAGCAGCCCATGGACCACAGTCCGCCCTGAAAGTGCTGTTCTTATTACTCTCACACATGTGTAAGATGGAGGTCATCTTGACCTGAGAAATTTGTGATGGAACCAATAAATACTGAGTTCCTCCAGGCTTTGACATTTCACAATTTGGGGGTAGCACAGTTCCCTTTTTCCTGTCCTGGTTTTAATCAACAAGTACAGAACCTGAATGGTTGGGAAAATAAAGGATTGCATGTGCTGTGATATCATTTTTAGACTCCTATATTGGAGACTTGATGTTGAATTTCATTTTGAGCCTACCTAATCGCTCTGTGCACTGATTTCTTCATTTCTAAACCAAAGGAAATCTCTATGATTTGGTCTTATTTGTCCAGTCAAAATGGAAAGTTGAGTTTTATGAGTCATTGAAGAATGCTTTTCTATTTATTTTATTTTTTAAGATAAAAAAGCAAATGAAGATCCTGGTTGAGAATGAGATGTTCTAGCTATGGTGACTGGTGATGTTGAGTCTCAGTTACTCCACAGGAATGAAATCCTACACTTCTGCTATAAAAATAAGCTAAAATTCTGGTTTGAAATGACCGTAACTTAAATGAATATGAACTTTGAGCTAGCAAACTCTTTTTTACTATGATCAAGTAAGCAATTAGGATAATGAAAAAAATATAAACAGCAATGAAAATGTACAGCCAAGTACAAATCACAAAAACCCAGAGAGTACTTTTATCCTTGAGAAGTTGTCATTAACTAATTTTATCTTCAATTTGTTAGTTTTTATTTAGACCTAAAATTATATTCAGCCAGATATGCAAAGAAGTCATCAACATTGACTTGAGGCAATCCTCCTATTTGGTCACCCCCTGCTATGAATCATTGAAAGTGCGAACTGGGGTCTGACTTAGCGCCCCCCCCCTGTCTGTATTCTTCCATTGGTTGGGCGTGTTCAGGATGGCCCTCCTGCAGCATGAATGTGGCCTCTTTCAATCAGGGAGAATGTCTGTGTGTTTTACAGTTTATTCATGATGATAATTCCATTCCTTCAGGGCGGTTGTCCTGCTGGGCTGAGAAAAATGGAGCCAAGTTTGCTTTTGCAACTTTGTTGTCAGTCAAATGCTGGAAGAAAAACCAACTCTCTTAAACTTGCAGGATTTGTCTGTATAATTTGCAAGGCCTTTCACTACAACAAGAACTTCAGAGACTCTTTTCAGAACCGTGGAATCTGCTGCTGTAATTTCATTTCCTTCTAGTGTGCAGCCTAAAAAAAAATTCAGCCTACTACAGAGAAAAAGGATTTGTTTAAACACTGTTGTTGTTTTGCACAGCCTTGGGTTGTGCTATTTTGCACGTAGCTCGCAGCAGAGGGACTATCAATTAGGTCAGTTGCTATAATTTGTGACCTGAATGTCCCAAATGCATGTTGAAGGCTGGTTCCCCAGTGTGTGGTGGTAGTACTTTCAGGTGAGGCCTGGGAAGGGTGCCTTTAAAGGGACCGTTGAGGTGCTGTGGTCTTCCTGTTTCTCCCTTTTACTTCCTTTCCTCCGTGAGGTAAGCAACCATCTCTACACACACTTCCACCGTGGTGTTCAGTTTCACCATAGACCAAAGCATAGACCAGGTGGCAAAGGACTGCAATTTTGGAATACATGAAACTAGAAACAAACTTTCCCTTTTCAACCCACTGATTTATTTCAGGTATCTGTTATAGTTGCAGAAGGCTGGCTGCCAACCCTGAGTTTTATACTATTACAAATGGAGTCTTGAGGCTGAGAAAGTGAGTGGCGCTTCATCAGTTCTGCTAAGCATGCAGGGAACCAGCAAGAACTCAACTGTGTCAGAGGCTGAGCAATTGATAAGTCTGGCTAGTTCCAAACAGAGTGCTGAGCCCTGTCTTCTTGAGAAGATTTTGGTATCAGTAAATGAGATATGGCCACAGAATTGAGAGTTCAGGACTTTGGAGCCTGAAACTTAGAGAGAGAGAGAGGTTGAGCTGCTTGCTTGCTAACTTCTGATAAGGTCTGGCTATGTATTCTAGCCCATAATAATGATGAGGTAAGCTATTAATTCTTTATAGAAGGGGACTAGGGTATGTTACTCTTCTAAGAGTACTCTGTAGAAGCCCAGGGTTAACTCTGCCCTGAGAGGACAGAAATAATTTAAAGAGGTACTCTTGATTGTTGGTAGTAGTTGCCGCTAAATGTTGAGACTCTTGTGCAGTTAGGACGCTCTGTTGTAGGTGGAACGATGACACTCAAAGGTGGCAGAGTCCCTTGTAAGGTTTTTGGAGTTAGAAACTTGGGGTAAAAGCTAAGAATGAGCTCCTTGTGAGTCTCTTACAGGTCTCTCATGAACCCCTCAAGGACATAGCATTCCTGCCCTGAATCGCACCTACCCATCACAAGGGATGGATTTGTACTATTTCCAACTTTGGGTGGAAATTCTTCTCATTGACTTATCCAGGGTCACACTGTCCCATCAATCAAAGAAATGTTTTGCTTTTGTTTATTAGTTTTTGTTTTTTTGAGACAGGGTTTCTCTATATAGCCCCGACTATCCTGGTACTTGCTCTGTAGACCCGGATGGTTCCAACTCAGATTCACCTGCCTCTGCCTCTGCCTCCTGAGTGCTGGGACTAAAGATATCATCATCACTGCCCTGCAAAAGGTTTCGGTTTTATAATAAATTCTCACAAATAATTTGTCCATCTAGAACTTTGTGATAATAAATGATCATTTATCATGGTGTGTAGGTAGAATTTACATAAATAGTTGAAATTTCTTGTTCTCAAATCATATGAAACAACAAGGAAAGAAAGGGATAGCTTTTGAGGAGACTTGGGGTTTAGTCTGGGCTCCTGCAAGTTATTTTTTCCCCTGGGGCCATACATCAGGCTTCCATTGTAGATAGTGTGGGTGATTTCAAGGGTGCTAGTGATGGCTGCTATATTGCTCTATTAGATACCTAGTGCTTTGACAAAATGCTTGGTGAAAGCAACTTGAAGCAAGAGCATCATGACATGGAGGGCACTAGCTGAGGTCATCTATTATGAAAATAGGCAATTCTTAAGGATAAAATCTGACGGAAACTTCAGAATACTGTATCATATTTGCAGAGCTCTCGTAGTATTCAAAGCTTGCCCTCTCACACTCATTGCACCCTTGAAATCACCCACACTATCTACAACGGAAACCTGATGTATGGCCCCAGGGGAAAAAATAACTCGCAGGAGCCCAGACTAAACCCCATAGTGGCAGGACACTAAGGTGACGGTCACATTGTGTCCTCAGAAAGCAGGCAGAGAAGCATGATCTGGGGCTTAGCTGTGTTCCCCCTTTCATGTAGCTCAAGACCTCAGCCTAGGAGGTGCTGCTCCCACAGTCCAGATGTGTCTTTTGTTCTCAGTTAAACTTCTGGAAATGTCTTCACAGACATGCTAGAGATGTGATTTCAAATCCAGTCAAGTTGACAATGCAGATTAAACATCACAAATACTTAAGGTTATACGAATCTCAGCCATTGTGCTATCTAGTTTTCTGTCAGCATGACACAAGCCGTAGTCACTGAGAGGAAGGAACCTCAACTGAGAGCATGTCACTAGAAGATCATGTTGTAAGCAGGCAAGCGGATAGGGCATTATAAAGATTGGTAGGGAAGGACCCAGCCTGTTGTGGGTGGTTCCATCCCTCCACTGGTGGTCCTGGATTCTATAAGAAAGCAGGCCCGAGCAAGCCAGTAAGCAGTACCCCTCAGTGGGCTATGCATCAGCTCCTGTCTCCAGGTTTCTGCCTGGAGGTTTGAGTTCCTGTCCTGACTTCCTTCAATGATCAACAACAATGTGGAAGTGTAGGCTGAATAAACCGTCTCCTCCCCAACTTGGTTTGGTTGTGATGTTTCATCACACAGTAGTAACTATAACTAGAACAGCCGTGGACTTTTCAAATTAAAGTTAATTTTACAGAAACTGTGTGGGTCAGATCACCAATAGAAAAGCTACAGTGTCAGACTTGAAAATGATTTGGGAGCCACCAAACTTTCTGAAAATCTTATCAAGCCCTAGCTAAAGTGAATAGGCTCTAATAATGTTTAAGAAATCTTTTAGCACTCCATTTAAAACTCAGTATAGCAATCTAAGACAGTTGTAATCTTATTTGGATTAATTCGGTCATGGGAAGATAGAGGTCCTTCCCTGATGATCATCCAGTCACCATTGGGGAAATATTGAGCTGCTAATGTACGTGCCTGAAGGAATACCTAAGCTTGATTACTTAACTCATGGTCTGGGGCATCCAAGTGTAGTGGCATTTCATTTGTATTTTTAATAAATAAAGTTTGCCTAAAGATCAGAGAGTCAAATAGCTCCTCTGTTCATCTTTGTAGACCAGGTAGGGGTGAGACACACCTTTAATCTCAACAGTCACACTAGTTTGTCATAGAAACTGGATAGTGCATGCCTTTAGTCCCAGCCCTAGCAAGGATTATAAAATGGGAGGAAATAGCTCTCCGTCTCATTCTCATCTTGAGATTCCTAAGGCAGAATTGCCATTTTGAACTGAGGTTGAGGTAAGAGCCAGCGGCTGGCTGCTTTGCTTTTCTGGTCTTCAGGTTGAACCCCAATATCTGTCCCTGAGTTTTTATTAATCATGCTTTATCCAAGAATATATCAGAAGTATCTGCTCAGGGCCATGAGAGCTTCAGAGTATATGATAGGACATGTTGGGCATGCATGTAAAGGAGTTAAGTCACCTGTAAAGTAGAGGTGCAGGGGGAAGGACCAGGCTCCTGTTAGTAATTCATTCTCATTGGAACTGACCTGGTCCTATAAGATCTTCATATTTTGTGAGGTCAGTGTCCTGACCTAATTACATTCCCTACTCATTTGTCCTTAAAGACTCTACCATCTCAACATTGTCATACTAAGTCTCAGGACACGAGCCTCTGGGGGGTTAGCCTCGACTGTGGCTGTGAGTGTGAACGTTTCCTAAAGTTATTACTCCCTTTTTGTCGACTTATAAGTTAGGACAGTTTAATTTGCCCACTTTCTCAAAACAATAAGCTGAAGTTTAGGTTTGCAAATTGGCAACTAAGAAAAATATAGCTGATTCTTAGAAGGTGCTTTGCTTCCTACCTGCTGTTTGGCTGTAAGTTCATCAAAGAAATTAGGGTTTTCTCAGCACTTATGCAGTAACTATGACCAAGAAGATGTCATGTTTTGCTAGTTCCCAGGAGAATGACAGTACCTACTGTATTTTGATAATGAGTCAATGAGAGGCAGCCATAAGCTGAGAATCTCCACGTAATCTACCAGGCTTACTGAACTCATATGTCAACAGTTAATATACTTCGAACAAGAAATTCACCAGGAGATTAATCAGAGTTGTCGACTCATTCCCTAGAACTCATTCTGAGTTCCAGCTTGCTTTTGGTGGCTCAGTTATGTGGTTTATGGTTTTGGTTCTAGATTCACACTGAAGTGTTTGGATAAAAGAATATCAATACCATGGCTTTGTTTAGTAATTCAGCTGAAAGTCCTTGACGGGTTTATTTGGAAGTAGTCTCGCAAATGTGAGGAAAATCCCAATAAAATATAAGAGAAGGAATCATTAATTTGGAATGGTTGGGGGCAAATAATGAAGGTTGTTATATTTTAAAAAGGAAAGAAACAAAAAGGAAATGTGACATTTCTTGATTTCTTTTCACATGGGGAAATACGATTTTATATTTTGCTGTTGTTTTTGTTTCTGATAAATAATCTCATGCCATGGTCCAGGCTGATATGGAAATTGCTATGTAGACCGGGTTTATTAATGACGACTCAGATTTGACTCCTAATATCACAAGCATGTTCCCAGCTCTACATGACTGCTTTGAAATCAGTCCTTGACGCTAGAATCTGGTTGCTAGTTACATTTGATTTAGTTTGCAATTGACTTGAAGCTATGTTCTCTTATTACTTCTTGAGTTTGAATCTTCCAGAAGCTGCCAGTGAGACCGTTCTGTTTCCCCTCTAGGTAACTTGATAAATAGAGTATCTTCTACCTTGAGGTAGAACTGTGTTACGAGTAGTTCCTCTTATTTGAGGATAAGTATTTTCAGAAAAGGGGCACGAAAAATGAATTCACATAAAATTTCATTAAATGTGGGAAACTTGGGGACATTTTCCTGGTAAAATGAGTATATTATTCATTTAATTTAGCCTTACATTAAACTATTGAAGTTACAGTGTGAAATCCAGAAGGGTGAATCAGATGTATCTTTTGTGTGGTATATATATTTTCTAGCAAATTTAGATGATCACCCTGTGGTGTTTTTCATGTTGTACCTGACTCCCCGTTTTTAAGAGGTTTCTCTCTGTGAGAGTATCCAGAGGGCTCATGAAGTTCCAGCATCCTGAAAGGATCCATGTTCTAAGCCCCCATCTCACCAAGCTACTTAGCTTCTTCAGTTGGAGTGGGACTGTCTTTGCTGGATCTTGGCCAAGGCATTGCATGAGTTTAGGGAGTTTTTAAAGAGTTCGTCCTCTTTCATGTGTTCCAAGATTTTATAGTTTCTCGTTAGTCTTTTGTGATTGACATACAGAAAGAAGGGAGGACTGAAAACATAGCTTAATTTCAGTGGGAGTCAATTAGCTAATTAATAGTCTCATATCACAGGAAATGCATCTTTGTAGAAACTTATGCCTGGAGAAAATGTCTAGCATATTGCTTGACATGTAGAGATATTCAAAATCTGACGTTACTATTCTGGATAAAGTGTCTATTCACAGTTGTTCAAGAACTAAATGCCTATTTGGTAGGGAATAGGTAAGTGTTTAGAATTAAATATTGGCCTTAATTGTAAAAATAAAGGTAAAATACTCACCAGGCTAAGTGACATTCTGCACTATTGAACACTCAGTACTGTTAAAAAGCAGTTTGAAAGGTAGACTGCTATAGCTCCTGAAAGAAGAAAAGTGTCTGATGGCTTTGCTACCCTAGAACACTTTGAATCAGTTGTTAGGTCAATTTTATATAAAATGCTTTTAGTTATTTTATAAACAACAGGTCAGGGAATACATTTTTAGGCTTTATGTCATGTGGAAATATTTACTAGTGTCTGAATATGTAAATTGGATTACGTACTTGGAATATTTATTTAACATTCCAGGTAGAATAACATGGCAGCGACCCTTTGTACTATGCTGGTGTGTGTAACAATAAAAGTAGTTTAAAGAGGATGTATTCTGTACCTTTTGTGAATTTTTTGCTAGGAAAGGCCCTTTCCATACTTTTTTGAGGGTAACTTATATAAGCAAATTGATAAGTATCTTTTTGTTATATGATAATTTTACTCATTGTTTCTAAGATAAGGTACTACAAATTAAAAGTAGTTGGAAATCATGCTATAGGATTGAAACCTATGTTCATGTTCACAGTAATTTGTGCTCATTGAACACATGCTGGTGGATCAAACTGTTTGAAGGTTTACATATGTATGTAAACTGTCAAAATGAAAAGAAGCTTAAAGAAGAGGTCTCCTAAGACTACATATGTTTGTAACATGGACAATCAAGTAAACATAAAAACACATTCTCTTCATTAATTTCCTGTTTAGAATTTTCTTATTATAGATTTGAGTTTTCATTTAACTTTATTGTTTTAGTTGACTCCAAGACCTATACCAGTAATTACGGTGGAAATATGAAACTGCAGTTAATGCTCTGAATATTGAATTGCAAAACCACAAGATAGAAACATTGATTTACACAAGAACCAGTGATTTGCCTTCAGTTTAAAAGAAGCCAGATACATTTAAAGCTGAAATATTCTTGCTGCAGAGACCATACAGAGAGATCTACTGAAAACTTGTGCTCCTTGTTGTTGTGGTGGTCTCTTGAATCTGACTCAATGCACCCAGTGCTGGCTAGCAAACAGACTGAAGTGTTAGCAGGCAGCGAGAACAGACACAGCTCCTGTTGGAGTCCCGTGGTGGTGTACAGAGCTATTTTCTGTTGAAGCCTGGGGATGGCTGCTTCTCTCTGACTGTACTTCTCCTCTCAAGGCAACTGCTTAGGAATTACCCAGAGGCATTAGATCCCCTGGAACTGGAGTTAAAGCCACCTGGCTTGGGTGCTGGGCAGGAAGCTCTCACCCACTAAACTATCCTCCAGCCCATTTTTCTGTTTTTATTTATTTTCCCCTCTTCTCTGTAATTAGAGTCAATCTTTAAATTGATACACACTAATAATTTAGTCATTTTTAATCTTTATGTTTGTGATTATAGTGTAATTATGTCATTCCCCCCTTCCCTTTCCTGGCTCCAAATCCTCTCATATACCCCTCCTTGTTGTCTTTGAAGTTCATGGCCTACTCCTTTTTTTTAAAAAATTGTGATTATTGCATTCGTGTGTGTGTGTGTGTGTGTGTGTGTGTGTGTTTTCTTCCCCTGTTACACCTGAGTGTTCAGGGCTGAATGTTTGATATTGGATGACCAATTAGTGTGCTCTTAACCAGGGAAGACTATTTCCCACCCCAATACCCCAGCGCTTTTTAGTTGTCTATAGTTCTTTGTGTAGGGCTTAGGCCTCCTGGGTTTCCCCGGCTTCTGTTTTAATGTGTCTGTTGTTATAGCTTCAGTTGTCTTAGGTAGACCCAGAGTCTCTCTGTAGACTGACTGAGGACTGATGGGAGGGAGATGCCATTCAGTATAACTCGTTTGACATCCTGTGTGCACATTGCACGTTAATAAAAACAAGTGAAATTTAGAAGCAAGTAACAAACATCCCATCAGGGCTTCAGTTGTGTCACAGTGTGCTTGTCTGGCTGTCTGCTGCGCTTCCTTGATCCCAGCACTACAAAGACTATAGAAATTAGGTAATCAGACAATACATCTTTTCTTTTGCTCACCCAGGGATCCAACATTACCGACACCTGCACAGAGATGCTGATGTGGGGAGTCTTAATGAAAATTTCTTCTGGAAATATTCAAGAACGGGTGTTTTTTCTGTTTGATAATCTGTTGGTGTACTGCAAAAGAAAACACAGGTAAGCGTGTAAAAATAAAGTCACACTCTGGAAATCCTTTCTTCCATCTCACAGGCTCCCCATCCGTGCAGGAATCCCAGAACTCATCCGGCCTATAACCCATTTCACCCCAGCTTCCCTTGTCTGCTCTCTCTGCCTGCTCGATATGTCCTAACCTGAGTATGCACCCCTTGTTCACTCCCCCACAGCTCTCTCAAGGAGAGGCCTATCTGTGGGAGATGCTGGTGTGTTTCTCTCTGGCCTAATTCTGCTTCTGAGCCATTTCCTCCCGTATCTGCAGGAGTCTCAGCAATGTGAGATTCAGTTTATCCATCTTCCCTGTTCACCGCTCACAGCTCACCTCATCTCGCTTTAGCTTCCATCCCTTTCCTGTCTCCTCTCATCATTTTTTTCAAAATTCATAAGGATGGCATACTGAGAACTTTGGGCCCACATTCCCTTCCCTGTTACTCTTGAGCCATCAGCCCCATGCCTGTAGGTGGAGCTCGTTAGCACCAACAGTTAGGACATTTGAGCCTCCATTTTAGTCATCCCAACCTGAAAGTTTATATATGTGGTCATCATATCCGGAGCTTTGGCAAAATGAATGTCAGTGTAGAAAATGCTTATGTTCTGTGGTCTTACAGTCATGTAGAAATCAACTGAGAAGTTTTACTGGGGTAAAACCCTGCTATGTGTAAAGCAGATATCCTTAACGAACACACAGCGTGGACTGCACAGTGGCTACCAATGGAGACAAGCAGATCGGCGTTTCTCAATCTGTGGGTCTCGGCCCTTTGGGGGTTATTTACCAGATATCCTGCGTGTCAGATTACATGCATTTACACCATGATTCCTACTAGTAGAAAAATTATAAAGTAGCAATAAAATAATTTCAGGTTGGGGGTCACCACAATATAAGGAACTGTATCAAAGGGTTGCAGCATTAGGAAGATTGACAACCGCTCAACTAGACAGATGTCCTCTTTACTCCAAAATTAGAGAAGCCTACACATGAACTGTCTATTCCTTTAACCAGGAACATCCAACTCCATTTACAGGCTTCACCTTAGCATAGGCCTTTGAGGTCTAGAGCTACTTTGAGAGCAGAGCAACCTGAGCCTCCTTCAAGTTCCATAATATTGTAATCATGAGAACCAGAGACTCGGTGCATTCATTTCAGTTCTCCCCTTGCCTTCTTTGGAAAGTGATGTGTTAAATTAACCATCTCCTCTCGGGATTCTTTTAGTGCTATAAGTGTTAGTAAAGAATAGGGTAAAAATGATTTACGGTATAGCATGTACTGCCAATGAATAAGATTGTGCATAGTTTCACTTGGTGACTTTCAAAGATAGTGTCAAAGTATATTTAGATATTTTTATTTATCTTTTCTGGTCATTAGTTTCTTAAATGTATATTCAGTTCCATACAGCAATAGTTTATTCATTTATTAACTGCTTCACAGCATCCTATTGGTTGGCTCTATCCTATTCAGTTGATCACAGTTTGTTACATCTTTTCCTATCACTGGATTTTAGCATGGTTTGCCGCTTTTTGCTACTGTACATTAGTTCTTGTAGCGTAAAACACATAGACAACAGTAATGATGGAATGAACACATACAAAGGTGCAGTTCCAACACTCGGGACAAAATTGGTCTGAATTTTCATGCAGGGTCATTTTCTTGAGAAATTAAAGATGTGCCAATTTCAGCTACTTATAAGATTTACATATTATAAATCAATGTCACCATGCAAGATATAAAACCTGTTCAAAATTCAAAGTGGTACATAAAGAAAATTAGTAGCTTTAAAAATAGGACCCAATGATGGATAATTCCTTTGTGTGTATTTCATAAGTAGTCTTTCTGTGTGTGTATAAGAGAATGTGTCTTTGTGTATGTTTGTGCTTGTGAATGTGTTATGTAAATGTGTATTATGTGATTATACTTGTTGTGTCTGTATGTCTAGGCTAAGTGTGTGTGCTATCTGTGTATTTATGTGAATGTGAGTTTGTGTTATGTGTATGTGCTGTGAATGTGTATGTATGCTGTGCATGTGCTTTCTGTTAGTGTATGTGTGAGTAGCCACAATTGTTTTATCTATGAGCAAAACTCTCTTCAATTATATTAAGCCATTTACATGTGATAGGTTTGAAAGGATACCAGTTTCCAATGTTCTTTCATGATATCATGGTCCTGTTTTCTGTCTTGTAAAACATACGATCACCTTTATATATAACATAATTATATATATTAATATACATAACATAAACATACAAATGAAATGATAGAATTTTTATTATAATTGTTAATTAATTAATTAAACAAAGAGGAACTTTTACACAATTAAATAATTATTGCTTAGAAAATATATGTAGTAAATGTAAAGTATGAACCAAATATGTATAGGAATGTCTGACATTCTATTATTAAGATTTTCTTAGGTTCTCTGGCCCGAATTTCTGATTAATGGGATTTATAAAGGAATTGTAGCAGAGCACATTTAGAGATTGCTGTCCAAGTGGACACGAGGAGTGTGGGGTGGTGCTGGTTAGGGGCTACAGGCTCTCTGGTCAGATGAATTCATTAGTCAGTTTTAGCCATCATGAAAGACTGCTGACTGAGGATGGGGGTTAGGAAAGAGAAGCCAGCTGTGCTGTGCTTTCCACGGAAGGAGGCATGGGAGGGGGAGGAATATGGAGACAGCTTCCATGTCCTCCTGCTCCCTCAGGGAAGGTCAGGCCTTAGAGGAGAGGAGACGGGAAGGCATTAGTGGACAGAAATGGCTAGCTGTTCTAGCACAGGATGACAAGGATCAAATTCCAGCCAGACTTCCAGTCTTGAGTCAGATTAAAAGCTATGCCAATTAAAGTCTGTTGATTGACTTGAGTGATTTTTAATTTTGAATATTTTTGGAGATTCTTTACTGCTGAGAAGAAAAACAACTTTCCCCTGCTTGATTGTCCTAATATGTAACTGGAATTCCCTGTTACAAGTTCATCTGTAGACCTGGGTGGAGCTTTTACTTTTTAAGGTATTTTTCAGTTTAAAAATGTAGATTATTATAAAAGCAGATGATACTTTTAGAAGTATTGCAAATGTGGTAAAGGACTTGTTAAACATCTATACCATGATCCTATCATAAAAATAATACAAAAGCCATGTTTTTAAAGAGTTATTTCTTTTTATGTGTCTAAGTGTTTTATCTGGATGTATGTACACTGTGTGTGTGCCTAGTGCCCGGTGAGGCCAGAAGAGGGTGCCAGATTGAAACTGGGATGACAGAGGTTGTGAAGAACCACACAGGCCCTGGGAATTGAAAGCAGGTCTTCTGCAGAGCAGCAGACTGTCTTAACTATGAGTCATCTCCAGCCCTCAGGACACATAGTCTTGCAGCTGAGTATTGCTTGACTTATGAGCTTCCAGCAGGCTAGTTTCTCTGAAGAGGAATAAGAAGAGCTAATTGAGTTTCCTTGCCAGGTTTTGAAAAAACTGGAAATTCTCCGTTACCTAAAATTGAGAATCAAGGATGTGATTTTTGAGTTCTCAAACTCAAGTTTGGCATTAAATTCACTTACTTTCAGCATCTGTCAGTTGGATTTGACAGTGTTGAAGTCTTATGTTGAGGAAATGTACCTCAACATAAGAGCACATACCTCTGCTGCTTTACAGTCTTTAGCCTAAAGCTTGCTCTATCTCTCTGTCTGTCTGTCTGTCTAAATTCATATATACGGGAATGAAGATGTAGCTCACTAGGTGGAGTAATTGTATAGCAAGCAGGAAGCTTGGGTTAGATCCCCAGAATCAAGAAACAGGCTATGGTCATACACATCTGTCATCTTAGCATTTGGGAAGGGAAGCAGGAGGATTGGAAGTTCAAGGTCATCCTCTACTATATAGCTTATTTTAGGTTTGCTTAGGATACATGAGATCCTGCTTCACAAATCTCCCTCCTCCTAGCCTGCATAGCAACTCACCAACACCACTGTGAATGCGAAGATTGAGTAAAATCAGCTGCTTCAACTTTTTATGATATTGACCAATTGGAGACGTTTTTCAAAGAATTTTTTAAATGTACCGTCTTGCATTAAGTTTAATAACAAAAGCTTTGTGGTTTTATTTGTTTCAGACGTCTGAAGAATAGCAAGGCATCCACAGATGGACATCGGTACATTTTTCGAGGTCGGATCAATACTGAGGTGATGGAAGTAGAAAATGTGGATGATGGCACAGGTAAGTGCACTTGGTGAACTCCCTGTGAGGTAGAATTCTGACTGCAGTGCATCAGCGCTTAGCAGTGTCTCGTTGGGTATAGCAACATGCTGAGGATGGAGATAGATGAGATGCAGGCATGCATCCTTTCCTTGGCTGAGAAATTCCAGGGTAGAGTTTTTCTTGAGAAAGCAATAAATGCCATCAATATTTCAGAAGACAAGACATGAAGCCAGAGTTGAGAACTAAGTCATTGTGGCATATTCGGATGTTTGGTTTGGAGCAGGGTCTAGCCTTCATTTTATGAGTCTTTGCCATCCATGTCCTGGGAAGCTGACAGGGAAGTGGAAGAATCTGGAGCCTTGAAACAGCTGTGCGGTGGGATTGAGTTTTAGCGGTGGTTTTTTCTTTCCACAAGCCATTCGCGTTGTTACATCAACTTTCCTCTTCTTCTTTTATTTCCTTGGTAATTCCTTTCATTTCCTTTTGATGAGCTAAGATTTTAAATGAGACCCTATGTTCCCGAAAATCCGGGCCAAACTGAGCGTGTCCCCCGCCAAGTACTTTCTGTGTGAGGACACTGGGTAAGATGAGGAATGGAAAATATTATCAGGCTTATCTGCAGTCATCCACACCAACTCAACAACTATACTTTATCTAGATCAAAATGGAAGGGGTGGAGATAAAGTTTTGAGCATGCCTGGAATTTCTGATGGAAAATTAAGTGGGAAAACATTTTATTTTACTTGAATTCTAGTCACATTGCGGATTGTTATATACAAGGTGTAGGCAAAGTGCTCTCTAGAAAATGCAGAAGCTCTCAGACACCTAATTACACTGACTTGAATCAAAACTTGTAGATGATATAATTGTGTTTGGTGTAAGACTAACTTAGCTTTTGATTGACATGCAAAATATAACTCCTAAATTATTCTCCTAAGCCCAGGGCCTTTCACTTGTCAGGCAGAAGCCCTGCTGCTGAACTAAGTTCCCAATCACTTGAGAAATAACTATGATAGATTGTTTATAATATTTAATGACTTGTATTCTATTATGGTTATACTACAGCATAGAAGAGTTGATAGTATGTCCTTCCAAAGTGCAAGCGTTTGAATAATTGTTTTGCACATTATTTTCCATGTTGAGTGGGAATGTCAGTAGTTTGGTCTGAGGCCAGATTGCCCTTCACCCATTCTCTGGATTTCATTGTTCATTTCAGTGGCTTTAGTTTAGTTCCTTCTGGAGGATTACTGCTAGGGCTGTTAGTTTGTTTATGATGTTATTAGATAACAATGTTAAAAGCAATAGTAGGAATATGACTGAGATTCCAGGGCTTAATTTTCATAGTACATTTGAAATCTCTTTTACAAACTGGTATATTTGTGTGGTTTGGCAGAAAGAATGAATGAAGGCTGTTGACTTTTTAAAAGTGTGATTTCTAGTTCAATGGGCAAACAACAGGTTTTAGTATAGTGATCAAATTTGAATGTGATAAGACTGGCAATTTTTAGTCTTAGGATTTTTTTCTATTTGTTTTGTTTTGCTTTGTGCTGTGGTGGGTGTCAAACCTAGTTCCCCAGGTAGGATGGGCAAGTAGTGCATTACGCCTCTGTTTTGTCTCAGATATTTTTAAAAAAGTCCAATCATTTTAAAATAGAGACTTTTAAAGTGCACTCATTCCAACTGCAGGGCCTTGAAAGAGTCCTGTAATGTTATTTTCCATCACTACCTCCCAGGGTGGGGAGTGGGTAAACATCATGTGTACTCACTCATAAGTGGCTTTTAGACATAAAGCAAAGAAAACCAGCCTACAATCCACAATCCCAGAGAACCTAGACAACAAAGAGGACCCAATGAGAAACACATATGGATCTCCATGGGGAGTAGGAAAAGACAAGATCTCCTGAGGAAATTGGGAGCATGGGGACCGTGGGAGAGGATAGAAAGGAAGGGGAGAGGAAGGAGGGGAGCAAAGAAAAATGTATAGCTAATAAAATCAATTAAAAAATAAAAATAAATAAAATAGAGATTTTTGCAACCATTATTTCTACATAAATATTTAGAACCATCTTAAGGTATTGAGTATATTACTGTAATATTAAGCTTTGCTTTTGAATACAGATTATTGTTGTTATTATGAATATTATTACTATTCCATGTGTATGATGCGCCTGTGAGTAGGGCATGCCTGTGGCGTCAGATACCAGCCTTCAGAAGTCAGCTTCTCTCTCTGTCCGTTCTGGAGTCTCAGGAAGTGAGGACTGTACAGCAAACACTTTACACCTTCTGAGCCATCTTAGTGCCCTGAATACATTCCTAATAAAAAACATAACAGATTTACAATGTTAACTAGACTGCAAATGCATAATCTTTTTGATACACTTAATTTTTTATGTTATTTAAAAATTTGAGTATTCAAAGAGTTAAAAGATGAGCAATTTGTGTTATAGTTTTAAATGGATATTTGAGTCATTTTTTTGTTGTTCTAAGTAATGTCCTGCGTTGTGTTAGATGTCAGAATTTTTTCTTGCATTATTTGATAGAATCAAAGATTTGTTTCAAAGCTAATTTTCTTCATGTTAAGTATTCCTATGAATGGGTAGTGGTTTTAATTTTTTTCCTTAGGATTGAGGCGTTCACTGTTGATCATCAGAGTGAGCATTGAATGTCTTATGGAGATATCATTATTAGTATTTGATATTTTGGACAAACACTCTGGTGATTCGCCCATTTCCTAGCTTGTGTGTACAATAGTTGGATATTTTCCAGCTTGCTGAAATAAAAGTGAGATAAAAATGATGACCACTGTGTTCACTGAGGTTTCTTATGGCTCAGTTTGTAAGAACTCCATCCCCTTCAGTGGAGTTGTGCTGAGTCAATGGAAGGAATTCTCTGTTCACGTAGCTTCAAAGTCATTCATGGCTGGTTTGGGTTTGGCCCTTGAACATTTCTGGTTTTATAAGTAATTAGATAGCGTGAATTTTTGAACTTGAACATTCTGCATTTAATGAGTAGGAGTTAAATTCCATTTTCTTTTGGACATCTTCAAAAATTAGTTCAGGTCCATTGAAGCGTATTAAATTCTGGGTTAATCACCCAATTGTTATTTCATTTGATGATATTTTTAATTATTAAATAGGAAAAAGAGCCTAAGAGTATATCTCAGTGACAGAGTGCACACTTAGCATTAAAGAGGCCTTGGGTTGGGTCTTTAGCAACAGAACAAATCAAAACCAAACAAAACTCACTAAGGAAACAGCACTATTGACCTTTTCCTTGGTCTTAGTGAGAATGATCTTTATGGATAAGTTTATTACAGTGAATATTTTGAACAATTTGCTGTGGTTGTATAGCTACTTACATAGTATTATATTTTAAAGAAAATGAGAAGCAACTGCTTATTTTGTAAAATATATGCTAATTGTATTATGAAATATGTGTACTCATGAGGCTCTTTATGTGTGTATATATTCACATCTGTAAGAACTACATGTAAGTTTAAAATTACAAGCGCTACATTAAAAACAATAGAAAACAATTCTCATCTGAACTTTAAATGGAGTATCAATATTCTTCCATTTAAAATCACATGACATGAAGCTGGAGAGATGGTTCAGCAGTTAAGATCACTTGCTACTCTTCAGGAGAACTCAAGTTGGGTTCCCAACATGCATGCTGTAACTATAACTCCAGTTATAACTGTGTTAAGTACAGGTTCAGGGGATCCATCTAGCTTCCTCTTCTGGTCTTAGCAGGCATTCAAACATCCATGATGTATGCTTGCCTGCTCACACAAGCTAATTTGTTTAAAGTCCTTTGGTACAATCTGATTTTTCCAAACACTACTTGTACAGCCATTGTTGTGCTACTTGGGCAGATTGATTCTTTCCGGCTTGAGAAGCAGAGTATTAAGTGATTTTCCTATTGTCTGTGAGAAGAATATGCTGTGCTTGTTTTAAAATAAACCCAGTATTTCTCATGTTGACCTAACATGCCCTTTGACAATGTCGTTCTCTGGAGTGTGATTATAGGGGAGATAATGTAGGTGGGAATGTGGGGTCTTTTAAGCAACAGAGCAAGGGTCATGTGTAAGGACCTTGTCAGGTGACAAGTATCAAGAAGGAGTTGCAAATTCTTTTAATAGAAAAAGATTTCTTTGGTTTTATTTTCACTATTTCATTAAAAATTTTCAGTAAAAAGTGTAGCATAGTTATAAAGTCATTTTATAGTCTCTTGATTATAAAAATTAATCCATAACTAATAAAAGTTAATCCATAATCTTCCATGGATTTTGAGGTTCTGCTATTTTAATTGAATATGAACATAGGTATGTAAAAATAAGAAAACCCAAAAGCTTATTTTAAAAATTTGAGATTCTGAGCCAGGCAGTAGTGGTGCACACCTTTAATCCCAATGCTCAGAAGGCAGAGGCAAGGATATCTCTGTGAATTCAAGCCTGGTCTACAGAGTGAATTCCAGGATATCCAGGGCTATACAGAGAAACCCTGTCTTGAAAAGCAAACACACAAAAAAAAAGCCAAAATATTAAGATTCTGTATGATGAAAACTTGCTTTCTCTAGGATTACTATACATATCTAAAATGCAGACCAATATTTGATCTAATTTGGCTGATGTAGATGTGACCAGGGTGAGAATACATCTTGGGGATCAGTCACTCAACAGAAGATAATGGGGTTGTTTGCCATTAATGAGAAAGAAATGGCCATCAAGAACATCTACTTCCTCTCAAAACAATACAATAGGTGGCTTTGGAAAAGAGATGCCAAGCCGGGTGCCACTTGGGTATTCCCTAAACCCTCTCTCATGTGTGGCTGGTCCAGTGTACCTGCTGTTGTTGCCTAGGATGTGCAGGGAGACAAATGGTGTCACTTTGGTTGGTGCTGATGCTGAGTCAGGCTGCCGCCATCTATTTCTCCTTTCTGGAATCTTCGCTTGATTCAGTGACTGGCTAGTAAGCACCTATTATGTCACTGTGCCTCCCTGCTTTTATTGTGTGGAATGGTGTGGGTTCAAAGAGTACATCCCATTCTGGCACAGCAGCAACAGACTGGCAGGCATATGTTTCTGTTTGTTGTGTCTTCCTTGTATATACACATTCTGTTCACTGACTTTATCTCCATGCAACATTCATTAAAAAAAAATAGAAATTGGTCTGTTCAGTAAGACTTTCTTTATTCTGAAACATAGATATATTTTCAGGCAGCATTAGAAAGATAAGGTTAACTTAATATCTTGATTGTTTGATTATGGAAAAATGCTTAAACGTTTCTTATTTTATTACTTTGAAAAATTTACTAATATATTTGGACATGGTTAAAATGAATTTTAACTTGTAGTATTTAATTACATGTAATATATCAGCCCTGTGAGTCAGGTATGTATGTTCCATTAATGAGCACTAACTATACCAAACTATTTCCCTAATTTTCATGTGTATAGTATATGAGTATTGTGCATATATCCACACTATATTTTTAATTTCCTGGCTTTGGTGTTCTCACGAGTTGGATGGTCATGCTGATGTGATACAAACTGCTCTTTTATTGCTCTTGACTTCTTTGCAGCGGATTTTCACAGCAGTGGGCACATTGTTATGAATGGGTGGAAGATACATAACACAGCAAAAAATAAATGGTTTGTGTGCATGGCCAAAAGCGCTGAAGAAAAGCATGAATGGTTTGAAGCTATTTTGAAAGAAAGAGAACGCCGGAAAGGTGGGTGCAGAAAGGGGGAGCTCTTGTGCTTTGTGAACACCATTTAGGAAAACAGCTTTCCCTCAGGTTGACCCCTACTTACCCCAAATGGCTACGACCTGTCCAAGCTTAAAATATTGAAAACAAAAAATATCCATGTGCTATAAAATCTGTGATGATATTTGCTTTAACAGGCTCTATTCTTATCTAATTGTTCAGTTTTTTACTGATAAATGTTAATAGTGCATAAGTTGTAAAATTCACAGAATTTTAGTATCAAATTTTCTGGTATGACGACTAAAATGCAATTCAAACACTTCTTCTGCAGCGGTTCCCTCTGCCCCATCCACTGGCTGTGAATAGTTGCAGGATTTTAGCTTTCATTCTGGCTTCCTTGACCTATATCTTTTGCCCAGCTTATCCACCCTCGCGTCTGGGACTTCTGTCCTTTACTTGTGTGCTTCTTTGTGCCCGGCTTTGTCTTCTCTCTTCATCTTCTACTCACCTGCCGTGCTGACCCCCAGACTTCCCTTGACATTGTCAGGGTTCAGTGGGCTTCTTTCTACTTGGCGGTTTGCCTAAAAAGCGTCTCCGCTTCCCTTTCCTTTTGGAACCTGGAAGGCATCCCGATTCCCCTCTCTTTCATAGCTGTAAGTAGCCACTGCTCTGTTCCAGACCCTGCCCTCTAGGCGACCTACAAAGCGACAGAACTTTCTTTCCCATAGTACCTGCTCTTTTCACATAAAACTTCATAAACATCTTATTTCATAAAATGCATTGCTGTCTCCCTAGTACCCGAGGAACTAAGTGATTTAGCTTTACCAAGACACTGCTACACCCCACAAAACACCTGTAGTCTCATCTAAACCTCAGGACCCTATGCTTTGGATTGCTCAGTTTCAGTGGCTTTTGTAAGATTCTTTCTTAGAAATAAGGATTCACAAAATAAATAAATAAATAAATAAATAGATTAAAAAAAAGAAATAAGGATTCACAATGTTGCATTTAAACACTGTCTTCTTATGAACAATTTTATAGCATTTCTCTGACAGAGGTGACATGTGCTCAATGAACCTCTCCCACTGCAGAAAGCGGGAGTCCCCTCCAGGACGGACCGTAAGCATAGTTAAGCAAATCTCATTTGCCCTTCCTCCTTGGCAAAACCATGTGTCCTTGGGGCACATCCTTGCAGGGATGCCTCACACACTGCAATATAGCCTGGCCAGTCTCACTAGGATGCTATGAATTTCTTACAAACTGATCTCACGTCTATAGAGCTCAAACCTACACCATCTATTCAGTGGTTATCAACCTGTGGCTGGCAACCCTTTGGGAGTCGAATAAGCCTTGCACAGGGGTCACCTAAGACCATCAGAAAACACAGATATTTGCATTACCGTTTATAACAGTAGAAAAATTACATTTATGAAGCAGCAACAAAAATCATTTTATGGTTGGGGATTCACCACAACATGAGGAACTATATTAAAGGGTTGCAGCATTAGAACCACTGTGCGTCTAGCTGATGGTAAATATGGCAGTAAGAGCTGGCTTAATGAGGGTATAAGCAAATAGATGAAAGCTCTTTGTTAACGTGATGTTTATTATTTCATTTTTGATAGGCTTAAAATTGGGCATGGAGCAAGACACCTGGGTAATGATCTCTGAGCAGGGTGAGAAATTGTATAAAATGATGTGCCAACAGGGAAATTTGATCAAAGACAGAAAAAGAAAACTGACTACGTTCCCCAAGTGCTTCCTTGGGAGGTAAGCTTAGTCTCCTGGGTGTACCATCTATTTCATGTGATTTGTGTTTTAATAATGTTATCCTTAGAAGTTTTGAATCCTTACTCATATTTGGCATTTTCTGGACAGAGAGATATGAGGTAACGGTCAATGATGCAGGGTCACAGATAGCCCCTTGAGCCATCCATTCGTCATCATTGACCCCCACAGTTGCTGATAGCCTTATTGTCAGGGGGAATTAGTGCTTGTGTTTGGGCAACGAGTGTCAGGCAGGTGGTATGCCTGTTGGGGCCAGGATGATGGACTTGATGTGGCACTCCGCAGGGTCTGAGAACTAGCATTGGACAGGAATCCATAAAGTGAAGGGATATTGGAGGGTAGAGAGAAGACAGTCTAACTTCTACTTAGCCAGAATTCATACAGCTGGAGTCAGAGAAAAGGGGGATAGGTAAAGAGTCTAACAGATTGTCATGTGAGGGGTCTAGAACCTGAGATTGTGTGCTGTTTGGGTACCAGAGGCTCTTTGAATGGGAAGGGTAATTGCTTCAGCTGGGTCTTCGTAGGCCAGGCTCTAGTCTTGCTTCTTTCTGTGAATAGTTTTGAATCCAGTAATCCATACTTAGGAATTTAATGCTTCTGTAGTTATTTAAAGAAGCCAAAACTGTGGATTAAGGAGCTTGACACATCCATCTAGTTAAAGAATGCTGAAGTCGGTCTGCAGTTCCCTGGAGTTATAGTGAAGATCAGACTGTGATCAACCATCTTTGTTCAGCTCCAGACGCTTCCATTGGTTAATACAATGGTTTGGGACAGTTTGGTTTCTATATACCTTTGATGCATCGAGTTGGTAAATCTGTGACCCCCACGATTTCCTGTAACTAGCTACCAGGAGATAGTATATGACCACATCTGAACCGTAGACAAGGAAACTTCAGGCTGAAGTGAAGTACGTTTTCCTGTTAGACTATTTTCGAATCACCAGCCCTCAAATAATGACACGAGATCTTATTAATTATGAAAGCTTGGCCTTTAGGCTTGTCTCAACTAGCTTTTATAACTTAAATTAACCCATTTATATTAATCCACATTCTGCCATGTGGTGTTACCTCTCTTCCATCTTGCTTCTCTTGCTTCCTCTCAAATATCCCACAACAAAGAAGGCCAGAACTGGCTCTCTTATTAAGAGAGAGCGTCTTCTTGGGTGGCAGGGGGCCACCGTTGCCTAAAGATATTACCGGAGCTCTGTACCTGTGCTCCATCAACACCCTTTGAGTGATAACTAGTATGGAGGAAAGCGGATCTGACATACATAGAAGATCCATCAGGCACCACAAGCATGGCATCTCTTGCGATAATTCCATGGGTGTAACTTTAGGGTTCTCCATGGTGATAATGTCTACTTGCAAGAGAGTTGCTGCAAGTTTGGGCTTCTCAGCAGTTATTATTGGCATGCAGCTTAGTTATAGCTGATCTTTTCTTTATTGACAAAGCCTCTTGTGAATTTCCTTTCTGATGTCACTCCCATGTTTAAAAAAAAATCACCTTTTTCACATCCGTGCTTAAATCAGCTCCTTTTCTCATCTAAACTAGGCATTTAATGAAATAGGGGAAATCAGAATGAAGAATTATGTTTTGGTTTTCTATGAACCAGTTCGATCCACTGGCCTTCTAAGAGTTCATTATGTATCAGACCCTGTGCTGACGTACCTCGTCCCAACCAATCCTGTAGCAGCACCATGACACTGATGTTCTCATTTGTAACATGACATTTTACATTCTTAAACCCTTTCTCTTTTATTGTCTTAAATTATCTTATTTCTTTTGTTCTTTCTCTTATGTATGTCTTCCTTTTGTATGACTCTTATTTAATGAAAAAAAATGAGAAAGCCCCCTATCAACTTTTCTGCCTTAATATGTGTTTCTTAAAGTAAACAACCTACTTGGAGAATTTTGTGCCCCTTGATTGTTTGATATAAGGTGTTTGTCACCTGTGGGATAAATGGAAAATAATGTGTTTGGTGTGTGACCATAGTTCCAATTCTAGAAGAAAAATAATTCTAAAACATATTTATTTGTTTATGTAAATGTTCAAGTGTTATAGTTATTAAGTATAAATATGAGAATATTTTAGTTTCAAATTGTCTGTATTTATTTTATATTTACCTCAGTGATACCCATGACTATTTGTTTTTGGGGGGGCATCATCTTTTAATTAAATCCATATTTGAATGATGTCTTTGGGAAAGAGGGGCATCCCCAAGTACCGTTATTTAGTGAGTGCAGTGTCTGAGAGGCTCAGCACGTAGGATTTCTGTGGTTATGAACTCTGTGCCTGTGGGGAAAGGGGAGAAACCTGCTGAATGTCTTGAAAATGGTGCTGTGTATTTAAGATTCCTTTCATAGCTGCTTTGTGATATGTGGACCAGACAGACTTCCCAGGAAGACACAGATTTTATCAGTTCCATTGTCTTTCCCTTGCAGTGAATTTGTGTCATGGCTGCTGGAAATTGGGGAGATTCACAGGCCTGAAGAAGGTGTTCACCTGGGACAAGCATTGTTAGAAAATGGGATCATCCACCATGGTGATTATTTCATTAATTTATTTTCTTTGTCTGTTCACCCATGACCTGTGTTTAAATCCCACATCTGTTTCATGTACAATTTTTCATTTCAAAGAATGCTTTTTTTTTAGTGCTTCCAACATGTAAAGAACGGTATATCGTGAGTTTAAGGTTATACAGTTGCCATTCTTTAAAACATACAGGCATTGCACATGCAAAAGCCAGGTGGTGGTGGCACACGCCTTTAATCCCAGCACTCGGGAGGCAGAGGCAGGCGGATCTCTGTGAGTTCGAGGCCAGCCTGCTCTACAGAGCTAGTTCCAGGACAGGCTCCAAAGCCACAGAGAAACCCTGTCTCGAAAATCCAAAAAAAAAAAAAAAAAGAAAAAAGAAAAACAAAACAAACAAAAAAAGAACAACTGTTTGCCGGGCGGTGGTGGCACACGCCGCACGCCTTTAATCCCAGCACTCGGGAGGCAGAGGCAGGCGGATCTCTGTGAGTTCGAGACCAGCCTGGTCTACAAGAGCTAGTTCCAGAACAGGCTCCAAAACCACAGAGAAACCCTGTCTCGAAAAACCAAAAAAAAAAAAAAAGCCAGAATACTAATAAGTACCAGATTGTGGTAAGAGAGATGCCTAATTCTGACTAGAGTGTGTGAGACTACTTGATGGGCGCGGTAGCATTAATGATGGGCATTTCAGAATGAATAGAACTTAAAACAGCAGAAGGGGCATCCCTTCTGAGGAAATGATGGCACTCTATTAGAGTAGGAAAATCTTTCATGGTGGCCACTTGGGGAACTGCAATCGGCTCTCACGTCAGGGCACCATGGGTTCCATGAAACAGCATCGTGTGGGGGACTTGTGGTAGGAAGACACCTAACATCAGCAGGGCACCACTGTCTGTGTACTAAAGGTCAGGACCTGATGAGTGTCTTCACATGGAGGCATGGTTAGATCTCCATCTCGGAGCATTACCGCAGCACTGTAGAGTCTGAAAGGTTAAAGGCTGCAGCACACAGGCCTGCCAGAAGGCTGAGCTTGACCTGGGGCTAACAGAACAAGGATCCTTTGAAGCTGGGTGCACAGATATGAAGAGAGTTGGCCCGCCTGAGAGGCTGGAGAAACTGCAAGAGCTTATGTAATCAGTGTTTGGATGAGATGGATGGAGAGATTGGGCTCTGCTGAGCTCTCTGCTCTGCCTGACCGAGACATTTCATTCAGAAGAGGCTGGAGTGGTGAAGAATTAGGGATGGCATAGGCATCAGACTACAGCAGGGCCCTTGGAGAGTGGTCAGTTGGGCTTGCAGCACCAAGAACAAGGAGAGATTGGTGATGAGGATCTCTAATGTGAAAAGTGGGGTGCAGCGAAAAAGACGAGCCATTTCAAACTGTGGCTATTTGACCAAGGACGTTTTGCAGTCATGTCCTCCCTAACCCACAGTAGGGCACAAACAAAGCACGTCCTCATGAGTTTTTTCCATCACTCTGGCTGGGGCCCCTGTGACTGGTGCCACCCTCTAGAGTTTGGGCATCAGCCCTCTACGTAGACAGAGCTCTCCTTCCCAGGATCCCTGCCCCTTGAATCTCCATTATTTCTTCTCTTGTTCCCACTTCTGCTTGAGTTTTCTTTATAACAGACAGCAGAGGAAGGTATCATCTATTTTCATTGCTTTTCCTGGCTTCTCATGACTCGAGTCCAGTGTTCTTTCTAAGTTTTAACTCTTTCACAAAGGTCTGCACCACTCTGCATAGTGGGACGTTCGATTCCTACACTAAGTGGGCACCTAACCAGCCTGACCGGCTACACCGTGCCCACCCTAGCCTACATTTTCCCATACTCCAAGGGAACACTTATTTAGGGTCTTTACTCTCCCTTCTCTCATTCAACAGTTGCTTATCAGTTTCCCATAAAAATAGGGGCCATTTCTAGGTGCTAAAATTGCAGTACTGTAGGAAATAAAGGAACAAAATTCCCTGCCTTCGTGACTCATCTTTTCTGTGAGCCTCTGACTTAGAAGCCCTTCCATGCAGTCTGTCATTTTAATACATTAATTTTGGAATTTTAAATTTTCCTGAGTTTTGAATTTATAATTAGTATGTGTGCCTGTACATGTGTGCTTGTGCTGTGTGTTGATCAGAGGATAACTTTCTGGAGTTGGTTCAAACTGTCCACCTGTGTCCATCTGCGTGGGGATTAAACTCACATAATCATGCTTGTGCAAAAAGTATTTGTAAACATTGGATTATTTCCATGTGGTTGACACTGCCTGAAATTTCAATGTTATTTTGTTTCTTTGGTTATTAATTATCTTTTAGTCTCCTTTAAACTATCCTGGCTTCTACTCAAGACGTAGACAACATTAACACATGAGCCATATATATTGTGCTTTTTATGCCTAACATGTTTAGATACTCAGTAATTGCATGCTAAATGAATAAAAGAAGTATCATATTTTAAGCAAATGGCTGAGACTTTCATATAATGCTATGGGAACTCCTTCAGCCAATAGCTTTTATGATACTGGCCCACTTTGGACGTGGTCACATGTACTATATTTGCAGATGTAAAAGTGTGTGTGGCCCCTTGGCTGCTGGATTCAGTTCCAGTTCCCTGCTCTCACAAAGGACTGATTATCACTGCTTTTTCTGTGAGTCTACCCCAAAATAAAGAAACTTTTATTATACTCCATTCTGGGCTGGTGCAGGATTCTTTTATTGTAAATTGCAACAATATTGTATATCACTTTCTACTCGATTCAGTAATACACATTATCTAAAGCATCATACACATTATCTGATGTGATAGAAAGCCCCAGGTGACAGCTGTAATAGTTACCTTTTGCTGTGACCAAAACAACTACCATAAGCAATTTAAAGCAAGGTTTTACTTTAGCTCATGGATTCAGAGGGTCACATGGTCATTTGGCCCCTTGCATTTGAGTAGCACATTATGGGGATGGAAACATAGGGCAGAGGAGAAGTGTTTGTCTCTTGGCCAGCCAGGAAGGAGGGAGAAAGACAGGCAAGAAACAGTCAGGGATAGTAAAACTTCAAGAATCTGCCTCCCAGTAATCTGCTTTCTTGGACTCTATCTAACCCTTCCAGAACCTTCCAAAATAGTCCTAATATCTGGGGACTAAGAATTCAAGTAATGAGCCTGTGAGGAACAATTCATATTTAAACCATACAGCAACATGAAGTAGAAGTGAAAAGATGTTGATACAGATGGTTTTAGTCTTTCATATCCTCTAACCAAGCTCAAGTATACATTTGGGTGTTCTTATATGTGTATTACACTGTATCTTTAATTCATAAAACATTTTAATCAACACACAGTAATTGTATATATTTATGGGATATATAGTGTGATGTTTAAGTCATGTTTATAATATGTACTGATCAAATCAGTTCTCTTCGGGGATTTGAACCCTGAAAGGCTTCCTTATGCTCCAGTAGATGCTCCTCTGTCTATGAACACACAGGCAGCATTAAGTGGACTCAGGAGGTAACCTGAAAACTTCAGCAAAAGAGCACACGGAGTTTGGAGGTGATATGGGGGAGGAGAGAAATTAGGTCAATTTAATCTAAATATATGCATATTTGAAATGGTTTCTTTAAAAGGGGTTTTCATATTTAGTTATTTTTGTGTATCCACATGGCTTGGCACACATTTGGAGGTTAGGTGACAACTTTTGGGAATTAGTTCTCTCCTTCCACCTTGTGAGTTCCAGGGACTGAACTCAGGGTTTTGGTCTTCTCAACAGGTGTCTTTATCCACTGAGTTATTTTCCTGGTCCAGTAACAGAGTCTTGAAGTGAAAATACTAAATCCATTTTTGTTAAAATTATTTTCAAATCTGAAATGCAAGAATTCTTCAAATATTTAAATTAGAAGGATTAAAATCTGTTTTGAACAATTGTATTTATAGCCTGGTTAATTCTTTTTGCTGAGAAATATAACCCAGAGAGCTGTGTCTCCATATTTTTGCATTTGTTAATGTTTGAATTCAGGGGCCCAGGCTTATTATACTGCAGTCAGGATTTGATCGACTCTAAAGTCACATTTGGAATCTAGCATTTTTATGAACAGAAACCAATAACAATGTCTCTAATTCTCCAAAACTTGGGCCAAGAAACCCAATTATGCAATTTCACACTAAGAGATTAATTCCATTTAAAGAAGAAATGGGTGCTAAATATTCTAGTTATTGAGTCTGTGTTTCCAGCTGTACTTTTGCAAAAACACAATTCTCAAAGTAAAGTTGAATGAGCCATCTGTTTAAAAGACAGAAGAGAGAGAGAGAGAGAGAGAGAAAAAGAGAGAGAGAGAGAGAGAGAGAGAGAGAGAGAGAGAGAGAGAGAGAGAGAGAGAGAGAGACCGGATGTCTAGTGTGACTGGAAGTCTATTTATACATTCCAAGAGGATTTTATCAGTTACTCCAAGGATCCCACACAGAGGTAGGCAAGAAATGGCCATTTAAGGCAGGGAGAGTCTCAAACTAACCTGTAATTAGACTCTGGACCTGCAACATTCCATCCTCCCCACATCACTGTGCCCCTCAGCCTCTGCAGGCACAGCCTCTCCCAGGAACCCTTTTCCACAGCTTTGTAGTGTTTCTCTGCCGAGTTTTGCAGCTCTGTTCATTAGTGATATTAAACTGTGATTTTATTTCATGGTGGTATCCTTATCTGGCTTCATAAACTGAGTTTGGAACTATTCTTTCTTTTTCCACCTCCCTCCTTCCCTCCCTTCCTGTCCCTCCCTTCTTTCCTCCATTTCTCCCTCCCTTCCTTTCTTTTGAAGAGTTTGAGAAGGATTTGCATTGATTCCTTAAGCATTTGTTAGTGTTCACCACAGAAACCATCAGTCCAGATTATTAGAGCTTTGAGAAATGAAAAATTTATCCTATAGACGACACAGAAGGCTAGCCATTCTTATTTTTCATTGAGAAAGAGGGAGAAAAAAGAACGAAAGAAAAAAGGAAACAAGTGACATGCTAAAAAAAGTACTTCTCAGTGTAATAAAGGACATAAAATTTTGGAATCTGTTCCACATTGAAAATATTCAGTCATCTCTGGGGGTCTGAATACAAGACACTTGGATTGGTGTTTCTGTGGTCTTGGCCCAACCACCATATGATAAAATAGATTCAAGCAAATATTCACTTCTAGGATTGAGAATAGAATAAACAAATAACTTGATTATTATCTAAGTATCTACTCTTTTCTATTTTTAAATTGAATTTAGTTTACTTTTTTTTTTGTGAGGCAATGCCTTGCTCTGTAGTCCATGCTGACTTACTGTGTAGCCCAGGGTGGCTTCAAACTCACTACGTAGTTTAGGCTGGCCTTGGTTCAGCAATCCTCCTGCATCGGCCTCCTTAGTTGTAGGATTATAGAGTATTACCACTCTGGCCTGATTATTATTAACTTCAATAGAGTCTTCAGATCATTATATGAAATGTTTCAATGTAGTAAAGGAGAAAACCTTACAGATTTTACTGTTGAAAATATTGGATCGACATTACTTTGTTGGGGATTATAAATGGTGATTATGTATTCAGTAAACTTGTTTTTTGTAATGATTTAACTTGCCACTATTCTGCTGTAATATTTCCATGTTTCTAGTTACTGACAAGCATCAGTTCAAGCCAGAGCAGACGCTGTATAGATTCCGCTATGACGACGGCACATTTTACCCCAGGAGTGAGATGCAGGACGTGATTTCAAAGGTAAGGTCACCTTCAGTCATGTCTGTAGCGGGACTCATGTTGCCATACTCGGGGAAGAAGAAAAGCCACTGAGAGGCATGAAACAGTCTTCTATAGAGAGAACTCTTAAGTTATCATGCAAGCTGTCTTTGTTGTATCAAATTTCTGGAATTCCAGCGTTCTATCATTTATTTTCTTCCCTGCCTCTAAATGGAAGTAGGACCTCACTCAGAAGGTGCCAGTCATTGGCTTTCACGTGGAGGAACCTTGGTAAAGACATTTGTATAGAATTTAGAAAACAAGACATAACGAGTAATTTAGTACCAGTTTTCATTGTCCCTTGGCAAACTTTTATGTTGAAATATAATGACCACACTTTCTAGATTTATTGCTGTGTTAAATATCTGTCTAAAGTGTATCTTATTATTTATATTAAGAAATATTTTGAGTAAACCTTCACATATGTCATATATATATATGACAAAATCACAGTACAGCTCTATCCTGTTCTTCAGAGACAATGCCTATTTTTATCATGCATTTTAATATTTGCATAGAGTTCTAATTTTGCTGAGACTCCAGGAGACTCGAAAAGAATTGACTAGTTATTCTGAGAGTTCACTAGCGTGTCTCCCGAGTGATCCACTTCTGACCCACGCTTGTCTCACACAGGGCGTAAGGCTGTATTGTCGACTTCACAGTTTGTTTACCCCAGTGGTCAGGTGAGTCTGCTTCTTATGGGGGTCATAAATGGAATGGTTAAGTTTCATCTTAGAACTTGGATTATTTCAAGTATTTATCTCAAATATGTCTAAAATTTTCTGGCACTGTATGTTCAGTAGCTTTCCCCTTGGTTGTACTTTCAAAACTTACTATTATTTTATATCACAATCTTAGACTGAAAATGAAATAATCCATGGTTTATTAATACTTAACAAATGGTAGTTAAGTGACCTAGAAGTGATTCAGAAAAGCTATTTATTCTAATCTTTTACAGCTATAAAATTTATATTTATAATATATATGTATACTATACATATATATTTGAATGATTGAACATTGGATGTATATTTTATATTTACTTTTGATAGAATTTCCCCCAAGACAATATTTTTATTTGAAAATTAAGAATTATCTTAGACTTACTAAACATATTTTGGAGTTTATTAACTAACTCATTTTCAAAACAATTGTATGGTCCAGTTTTAAACAAATTCATATACTTTTTATACATATTCAGTAATGGCTATAGAATTCAAATGTTTGCATGCAGTGTTTTTCTATCACATTATTAATATCAGTTATAAGGTGATGCAGAGATAGAAGATAGATAGATAGTTAGACAGATAGATGACAGGCAGACAGATAGACAGACAGATAGACAGACAGACAGATGGATAGATAAATAGATAGATAGAGATTGTTTCCAGAAGTTGCCATGTCTGCATAATGGAATGCCCTCTTACCCTGTGTAAACATTGTGAGCAGGTACTTCAGGAGAACTGGGTGTCTTCTTTCCTGAATCAATGTTGTCTACTTTAGCAGGAGACTTCACAATGTAAAGTTGGGGAAGAGTGAGTGTGGATTTTATAACGTACTGCTGCTCTATTCCCTGGGGATGTGAGGAGGTGATTTCATTGTTCCATGCTTTGCTTCGACAGATTATGTAGTAGATGCTTCCTGAATCTCTTTCAGGCATGCAGGCTTTGGAGGAAGCCTGTGAATAAGTACAGTGCATATGCCCTGTCTTCTTGGAGAATGTAGAGGCACGAAAAGCTGTTACTCCACTCTCCACACTTTGAGAATAGTTTTAGTAGCCATGATTTAGGGGTAGAAATTTCATTTTTTTAGTCCTCCATTAATTAGATGCCATTTTTCTAGCTAAATCACCACCAAGTATCAAAGCAGTAATAATCTTGTTTGCAAAAAAAAAAAAGGAATGTGAAAGAAGAAATGCCTTGTTTTGGTATTGTGATAGATTTTTATCTCGTATACACCTTGTTAACTTCCCTTATTTGTACATACATTGGGTGACTGCAGGCTCATTGGTAGATTTTCCTGCTGTATATTGTTACTGAATGGAAAGGCTTACCTATGCTCACTCAGTCCCTTGCTTGATGTTCTTGCTTTCTTCTTCCTTTGTAGAGATAAAGATTACCATTTAAGGACCTACAAATCTGTGGTCATGGCTAACAAACTGATCGACTGGTTAATTGCACAGGTAAGAAGGCAAACAGGTGTTGCTATGCTTCCTTCTTTTCCATTTAACTTTGAGTGTGTGAATTGGGAATTTTTAAAGAATTTAGTGCTTGCCTTCAGGTGACATACTGTGATATTCCCTGCCTACATTCCTACAGCAAGTATAAAGCTGAGTTAAGATTTGAATCTGATTCCTGGGTTCTTGAATAGCCTTTATGCTGGCTTGCTTTTCAAAATTAAGATGTTCCTATTTTTAACACGAGCTGAGTTTCATCAAAACACAAACAAATCTTCCGTGCATAATTTGAGTATCGATGAATAATAACTATGTTCAGACACTAAGTGGTTTTGCATCCTTTTCTATTAATTTGTTTTAAAGTATCTGTGCACTAGTCCTCTCAAATGATTCTACTCCCCCATGTCGTCTTCGCTGTTAGATCCCAGCTGGGCTTGGATAATAGAAGCTTTCGTGGCTACAAAGAGCAGAGTGTGGTGCTGTTACTATTGCCCAGCTTCGCAAGATCTTGACTCTGACAGTTGGTGCTGAGAAGTTTTGTGATTTGCTTATAAGTAGAACAGATTAACATGCCTGTCACAGAAGTTTTTCAAATACAAACGTACTTACTTTTTTACATGATAGGTCAACTAACAAATGCTTGGCTATATTCTGCCTGCCAAAGGCAAGGCACTAAGAAATGCTGATGCTCCCTTGAACCGCATGTGCTGCCTGGGGCAGGGGGTTTGGTTGAATGTAACCATTGCACATATTTGTGTCAGTTACATAAGCAGCCTTATTCTTTTGTTCATATAAAAATATACTTACTTTCCTTGTATAAATAGGTAATAAAACTAGATATTTAATCTTAAAATGCCAACATTTTTAAATATTTAAACTCAGTTATATATATATATATTATATACACGATTTTATTGTTTTAGAGTTAATTTCTAAACTTTTCAAGGCCACCTGTTCTTGTATTTCACTGAGCATAAAATTTTACATGAGAAATTAATTCATAGAGTAATCAAATAATGCATTTGATAATACCCTGACTCACATGTCCAGGCTCTCCAGTGTGATAATTTCTTTCTAACACGTTTAAAGCACTGTTCATATGTGCAGCTGGGCATGTCTTCTGTTTGGGAAGAGAATCCACCTAGAATTCTAGTATTTTAGAATTAATACAAACTCATACAACCCGGTGTATGGGAGAAGACCGAGGAAAATGCATCTGAAGCAAAACCTAATGCCAAATCAGCATTTACATTCTAACCCAGAAAGTCAGCCACCAACTTTACAGGGGAAAACATTTGTATTTTCTAAGGGTAAATATTAAAGAAAAATAGGTTATCTTTCAGAAAGTTCTAAGCAAGCTGAAATAAAGTAACTTTTGTCACTGTCATCTGGCAAAATTAATAAAAGGAAATCTAGAGACAGAAATTGGGGTTCAACCTGAAGGTCAGAAAAGCAAAACACCCAGCTACTGGCTCTTACCTTTACCTCTGTCTGAAATGGCAATCCTGTCGCCAGGAATCTCAGAATGAGGGTGTATTTGAGAGCTGTCTCCTTCCATTTTATATTCCTCTCTAGTCCTGAGATTAAAGGCATGTGCCATTACCCCCTTGTTTCTATGGCAAACTAGTGTGGCTACTGGGATTAAGGGTGTGTGTCACCACTGCCTGGGCTGTAAGGCTGACCAGTGCAGCTGTCTTACTCTCTGATCTTCAGTCAAGCTTTATTTATTCAAATACAAATGAAATATCACTACACTGTGGTGTCTGTTGAAATCTCCCAGAACGTTAGCTCGAGCAATCAGTATCTGATGCCAGCTCTGTTGAAACTGAGTGAGGTGAGCTGGACATGCCAGTCCGTTTCTAGGCTGGAGTGGTCTCAACTGCTGATCTTGTTCTAGGACGGACATCATGTCATCTTACATCGGTCACTGCAGCTTCATAAGTCTGATACGGTGAAATGTAACATTTAAGGCAGACATTCTGAGCTCTCATTGCTGTGCTTCAAAGTAGAGCATCACAGGCTGCCTTGGGAGAGGAAGACGTAGCAATGGGATGATAAGGGCACAAGCTACAGTGCTTACTGTAGGGGGAAAGAGAGACAAAGTAAGGCTCCATTTCCACCAAGACTCAGATAGACTTATTCTGCACACCAGTCTGTCCTGACTGGACTTGGACAGCTGTATTGGATCTTTAGAGTTGGCTGTGGTATCACAGTCCTTACGCTGTTTTGAAGCATCATTGGATGCTGTAGATGCCTGCAATGACTGATACTGTCTTAGAAAATGCAATGACTTTTGTTCTCTTCTGAATACATTCTCAGCTTCCAGATTGATACTTTTATTATAGTGGCCTATGATCAAATGTTTCTAAAGCATCATATGATTTGCTTATGGGTCATGTGCAGGCACCATTTGTATTTTTAATTAAACAACTCCTTGTTTCATCCCACCCAAACAAGTGTTTTGCACCTTCCTCCAATGCCTTCCAGATATGAGTAGACCAAAAAGGATTTTTTAAAGGTATAGGATCACTACAGTATTTTCAGATTACATTTATACATTTTTCCTTTTGATGATTTATTAGTCTGGGAAATATAACATTTAAATAATCAAAACAGCCAAATTTTTCAGAATAAGCTTAATACTTTAGCTACTGAAATAAAACAAGTACAGAATATTTCTTGCCGTTGAGAAGTTGTTGGTCGTTTGGGCTCATCTTTAGATCATCGTTAAAATTCTCAGCATCATCTTCCACGGAAGTCCTTATGGATCCTCCAGCCAAGCTTGTTTTTTCTGTGCATCTGGTTCCCTGAGAGAATTAAGAGAATTAAGAATCTTAACTAAATTGTATAAGGATCCTTAACTAGGTACCACTATATAAATTCCCAAATCCTTCATAAGATCCAAATTGTTGGAAGGCAGTAAAATGTTCTTCCTTTGAGAGTATTGACATGTGGTGTCTTGGACTTGGTATGATATTTAGAAATGAATAAATATGAATTTTCAAACGAATGCATAAAACTTTCAAACACATGAATTGTTGGAGATTCAATGCCTGTTTGCAGGTACATATTCAGTTTGCTTTGGTGGATAGCAGGGATACAGTTGTCGCAGTCAGAGGTACAAGTTTCTCTTGGTGTTCTGTAGACAGGCAAAAGACTCTGAGTGTATCAGCACTACACTAGTGAAGGTGAGGTGGACTGAGTTCAGGCAACTGTAGCAAACTGGGCTAGCTAAGGAAAAGGGGTAGGTTCAAAACTTTGGAAAGTGAAGCTGTAGATGAATAAAACTAAGACTGAGAGATCTCGAAAGCCCAACAAAATGTTTATGCTTTGATTATTAAAGTTTTTATTATTAAAAAGTCTCTCTGTAAACCTTTAGAACATGAAATTCCTCTGTAGAACAGCTGAATTCTGCAGCAGCTTATGTTAGAATGGTCCAGAATAAATACGTCAATCTAGACAAAGGATAAAGAAACACCGGAGTAGAATGTTGATAACAGAAATAAAATAGAAATGAGAGCCAGTTTGCTAGAGTACCCAAGCACAAAGCAAAAGGCTAGGGACAATTATGTAATGTATGGGATTGTTCCCTAAACTGTAAATCAGGACCTTAAAACCTCCTGTTGCCTATTAACATGTCCGCTGATTTATTTTTTCATTACCAGGGTGATTGCCATACCAGGGAAGAGGCAATGATATTTGCTGTCGGACTCTGTGACAATGGATTTATGCACCATGGTAGGGACTCGTACCCTGCAAATTCACAGATGGGTTTTATTGTTTTGGGTCTTCTTGGAACATTGGGGTTATCTCAGTGTTCCACTAAGGTCAATGCAACATATCTGGGTCTTGTCATTGGTCCCTGATGAGGTACCACATCTGCAATTGAAGTTGTTAATGGTGGCATTTCTATGGCAAATGGCTGTTATTTACCAGTTTTTCTTGATTGTGTTGACTCTGAAAGAGCCATGCCAAGATGTCAAAGTTTTATTTTCTTTTTAAAAATCTTATATCTTTTTGAATTCATTTTATATTAAATAAATGATCTTGTCTGAATATATTGGAATGACTAGATAAGAAAATATATAGCTAATATTTTTGTTCATAGAACATAAGAAACATACTCAAAATCATCTTACAGAACTACATTTCTAGAAATAAGTGAGATCTTTTTTGTCTACTAAAAATTCTCTTTCTTGCCGGGCGATGGTGGCGCATGCCTTTAATCCCAGCACTAGGGAGGCAGAGGCAAGCGGATCTCTGTGCATTCGAGACCAGCCTGGTCTACAGAGCTAGTTCCAGGACAGGCTCCAAAGCCACAGAGAAACCCTGTCTCGAAAAACCAAAGAAAAAAAAATTCCCTTTCTTGCCAGATGGTGGTGGCGCATGCCTTTAATCCCAGCACTCGAGGGGCAGAGGCAGGCGGATCTCTGTGAGTTCGAGGCCAGCCTACGGAGAAACCCTGTCTCGAAAATTTAAAAAACATCTCTTTCTTGTTTGATAATTTCAAACAGATCACTACACATTAGTGTTTTATTTTAATTTCTCTATCTATCAAAGTAATGAGAGTTTTCTCCTCTATGCTATCTTACATAATCCAGGCACCCAAACAATCTGTTTTTGATTACTAATACAATGTGCTTCTCAGTTTATGTTTGATTATAGCACACACATCCATTTATCAACTATGTTCAGAAGGTTATCAACACTCGTATGAAAAGAGTATTGAGTACTAGTTACAGCCATTTTGGGAGCATCCTTTCTCATCAGGTGCTTCTTGGAGAATTCTGTCCCATGTCCTTTTGTCTAGATCACCGTGAATGCTAAGACAGAGAAATATTGGTCCCTGGAGAGCAAACAATGGATGGAAGAAATTAAAATATTTTAAGAAATTAAAACTATCAAATCAGACTGACACCCCTCAATTATTTTTCTCTTTAATCAAGAGCAATAGCAGGCAATAATTTGATGTAAGCATTTTTTTTTTTTTGTGAAATACTAAGTGATAGCAAGAGTTAAGGAGGCAAAGCCTCCTGCCTGGATTTCTTGGACAGGCTGTTGGAGGGAATAGCATGTGATCTTCGGGAAAACAATTAGATCATGGAGGCAAAACTTAACTCACTCTAAAGTGTTTTTCCTGTCTGTTCTTCACTGTGGCTGTGTTCATTTTTATGGTGTGGGAGATGGCTTCATTTGTTACCATGGTACCAGATGCTCTTCCATCATCCATACACCCACATTGTTTTCTGGAACTCTGTAAAAACAAAGCAATAGAATAGGTGCCTCCTTGGATTGTTTAACATGTGCCAACCTGATAACATGCAGTACTTCAGTTTTAGTGAGGGTGCTATGAAGATTCTTCCACCTCATTCTGCAGATGAGAAAACTAAAATGTAGAGAGTTTAGGTAACTTTCTAATTTTCATACTCAGAATTGGCCCCAGACCTGGACTGATTCATCACAAAGCTAAGTGCCCTGGGACCACAGCCTTTCTGTTACTGTGAGTCACCTTGTCCCAACAAGTACACTACAAGGTACTTATGACAAAGAATGAGAAACACAGGGTTCTCTTTGAAAGCATTTTAACGGCTGTCAAGATCTTATTAAATATACATTCTTATTATCTGTATCTATCTGTGGTATAATCAAGGCTAGCAAAACATAGATCAACATTTCTAGAAACTGTGGGGAACTATTAACATTTATATAAAGAGAAAAAAATGATCTTAAAATAAGGTTATTTGAGAATATTGTTTTGAAACAGAGAAGAGCTAGCAAGTCATGGAAACTAAAATCACATTTACCCAGGAGACATATTTCTAGTTTGAAGTTTTGAACCAACTGTGACCCCTCACTGGGAATTGCTCACACATACAGAGATACTATGCAACCCGTTTGAAGTTTCCCGTGAAGATGCACGACATTAAAAACTTGTTTACGATGTTTTCTGAAAGTGGAAAATGCCCATAAGTTTTTAGGTTTAGGTTGCATGGGGTTTATGAGTTATTGTAATGTCTTTCTAAAATTTAGATTTTCTGTTTAGACAATGGAAGACTAAGAAATGCAAGAGTGGAAAAATGCACTTACTTTAAAATGCTATGTCCTGTAGGTAACAGTAATGTACAGGAAAGGGTAGGCTACCAAAGGAACCTGTGGGGTATCTGTGCAGTACTGTGCCCTGGGAGTCTAAAGCTGAGCGCATCACTGGCAGGCATTCCCCGAGGGTGTGCTGGGTGGAAAGCCAGCTAGAGACCCCACTTCACTGAGATTATCTGACTCTCTCCATTTCTTACAGTCCTTGAGAAAAGCGAATTCAAAGATGAGCCTCTACTTTTCCGCTTCTTTGCCGATGAGGAAATGGAAGGATCAAATATGAAACACAGGCTGATGAAACATGACTTGAAAGTTGTGGAGAACGTCATAGCGAAGTCACTGTTGGTAAGCCACTGTGCCGTGAGTCGCCTTCGGGTGTGGCCGTTAGCAGGCGAGCGAGCACACTGAGGCTTCCACTCTAGTTCATTGTAAAAGGTCTCCTTGTTCTTTATCAATAATGTTAGTGTCTTACATTTCAGATTAAATCCAATGAAGGCAGCTATGGCTTTGGGCTGGAAGACAAAAATAAAGTTCCAATCATAAAGTCAGTGGAAAAGGGGTCTAATGCTGAGGTAATGTAAATTAGCATGTTTGTTAGCAGGTTGCCTTCATGCAGTACAGTGTCAAACTGAAATCAAACTTTGTGTGTTTATTGAAGGTTGTGTCTCTGAATGTTCATGTGCTTGCATTCTGTCAAATAGTGCTGGACTGTAGCAGCTGAGACTGTGTCTCAGGGATGGGGGGTAGGGTGGGGAGGTGGTAATGTTCCAGAGATCTACAGCTCCCAATTGCTGAGTCCCCAAGTGGCATGCTCTGTGACCTCAGGATTTTCCCAATCGTGAAATCCACCCTGGAACTCTGTGGGGGCTACATAGCGTGGGAGAGCTGTGCTATGTATATCCGATAGTCATTCTGATCAACCAAGGGCGGTGTCTTCTATCTTCCTCATCCTCCGTCTTTTCTGTGAATCTAATTTCCATTAGTAAAGCAAACACTTTGACTTTCTCATCAGAGTAATGCTAACGGGTGCTATCTCACACCACTAGGTTTTTTAAACAGTGGCATCTTCTCATCCTTGACTTTTTCAATGAGAAGTAGTCACTTAATAACGGTTATATATTAGGTGCCATTCTAGATTCTGGGAGCATAGACATATAGAAAGCAGACCAAATTCCCTGTTCTGAGCTGGAATGACAGTTTAGTCTTTAAAAGTTTTTCTTTACAAGATAAGGTCTTGAGCTTGAGAACCAAAACCCATATTAAAATAAAATAATTGTGTACTGTATGCACTTGTAATCCTATGTTTGGGAGGTGGAGGCAGGTGTCACAGGTCAGCTGCCCTAGGCTGCGTGGGGAATACCAGGCTGATGAGAGACCTGTCTCAAGAAACAAGGTGACAAGGAGAATCTCTGATTGCCTCATGCAAACACACACATGTACACCCATATTTACTTTCTCCTCCCTTCCTCCCTCCTACCCCCTACATCCCTTTCTCCTTTTATCTCTGTCCTCATGGAGCTTATTTTCCATTGCTGTACCAAAGGGATTCTGGATTCAAGACTCTTTACCCTGCTGCCTAGCTTGCAAGATACATAACCCTTAAGCAGGCACCTCAGGATTTGGGTCTTTAATATGTAAATTTGGGTCTTTAAATGTAAGAACTGCAGAAGTAGGCCATATATAATTTTAAATCTCTTTACTAAAGTCAGTGGTACTCTGTATATGCTAATACTAAAGGCCTTTTATTTCACCATTAAACAAAAGTGTGCAGGGTAAAGCTTTCTATCCGGTACTCCAAGTAGAAGTATATTACCTTGGTCCATTTGTACTCTGTTAGTGTGTTGCAGCACCAAGTGACCGTGGTTAGCAGTTCTATAGGAGATGGTACTTTTCCCAGGCTTTTTAGACGCTGCTCTTAGTGCATAGCTTCATCTTACTCTATTGTAGATAAAACACCATCTCTCAAGTAGCTGCGGTCCAAAACAGCAGGGAATTTATGTGCAGTCTTACTGGTTAAGAACATTGGGGCTAACTGCAGGGATGATGTCATCCTTGTCCTTTCTCAGCATGTTGCATTCAGGTTATCTCTGCCGTTGGATTCCAGGCGACTCCTTTCATTCCCCTGTAGTAGGCACACTCATGCTGATGTAGGCTGGAGAGACATAGTGGTTGTGGTCAATATAATCATATATTCAGGGGTTGAAATTTTCTGATTTCAATACATTTCTGAGTAAAATAAATATATATATTTATGTACAGTATGTATATTTAAAAATATACGTTTATGTATAAAAACATATGTAAAAGTAAATTAACCTGGAGTTTTTATGTTAAAGGACAAGTTTTTTTTTTTTTTTAATTAAAGTGTCTTACTTCAACAGCAAGAATGAGTCGCAGATGGGTAGAGTATGCATAGGGCTAGGGGAAGACTGATTTCAGCAAAGCTGCTTTATCCCATTCATAATGATGTCACAGATGATTATAACTGTTACTTCATTCATAGTTCTGTTATATAAAGTTGTATAATGTTAATGTATATGTGTGTTCTCATGTCCAAATCTGTACATGCTAGCCTTCCCCTTGGTTTGGTTTGTGAAAACCTAAAATATTTATTAAATTATCATCCCAATTCTTCTTGCTGTTTCTCCCTTAGATGGCCGGCATGGAAGTTGGGAAGAAGATCTTTGCTATTAATGGTGACCTGGTTTTCCTGAGACCTTTCTCTGAAGTTGACTGCTTTCTGAAATCATGCTTAAACAGCAAAAAGCCTCTGCGAGTCCTTGTGAGCACAAAGCCAAGGGAGTAAGTGATACAGTGATACATGGATGAGTAAAATTTGAAAGATACTGATCAGGTAGTGATTTATCATCCGGATCCCCCATGGTAGAACATTCAGGCATGCAGCACAATGAATGCAGGTCTTTAGAGGCTAGAGGAAGCTGCGTCGTCTATTGTAATAGGTGCTCACTCCTAAATTTTCTGGTGTTGGGAGCAATGATGTTATTGTTTTCCTGTCCAAGTGTGGCTGTTTTGGGTTTGACTGAGTAAAAAAATAATCTAGTAGAACACCTGAAAGTCAGGAATAAAGAGCTACATGCTTGGTTGTAGTAAATGTTGTGATTAGACACAGTCTATAATGTACTGCTCATATTCATAAAGTCAAATCTAGAAGGTACACCATACTTAGTAAGACACCTTTTCCTTTAAAACAAAACTGACCCCAAGCTCTGTTGATCTCTCTGTCATCTATCTACGTAAATAGAAAATACCAATGTCTGTGTCAACCTTTCCTTTCTGTGACAGAATAGCTGAGGTAACTTAAAGGGTAGAGGATTATTCTGACTTACGGTGGCTGAAGTTTCAGCCCATCACAACAAGATGGCATGGTGTTGTGAGACTGTTCACTCGGTGATGCTCTGGAAGCAGAGACACGGTGTAGGAACAGCCCCTTGACAAGACAGACCCTGTCAAGGCACCCTTCCAGGGAACCACTTCCTCCCAAGGGGCACACTTCTAATAGATCAGCATCTGTGAACTCACCCATGGGTCAGCCAAGAGATGAAACCAGTGCCCTCATGTTCCAGTCATCTCTAGAGAATGCTGCCATCTTAAGACCCCCTTCAACGCATGAGTCTTTTGGAAACAACCTCATATCTGAAACATCACAATATATTTATCATGAACAATTCAAAGTATAGATGTCTCTAGAGGAAAACATTTTCTTCAAATCTTACCACACATAAATATCCACTACTGTTTTGAAATCAATTGCTGTTTATTCCAAGTACTGATGCATGTTACAGTTGTACACATATAGAATAGTACTGTGCTGTACCCGTAACTTCTTTAGTTAAAATGTTTGATGTATGTGTAGTTCATTGACTTTTCTTCTAGAATTTGTTTCTGTTAATGATCTCAGATTAGTCATGAACTGTTGCGTTAGCTGGGTGAGATAACATGTATGTAGAGTGTTTAATAGAACATGTGGATGAGCTATGTCAGAATTGCTAATTAAAAGTTTTTATCAGTAGAGCTGGGTGGTGGTGGCCCATGCCTTTAATCCCAGCTCTCAGGAGGCAGAGGTAGGTGGATCTCTGTGGATCTACAAGAGCTATTTCTAGGACAGGCTCCAAAGCTACAGAGAAACCCAGTCTGAAAAAACAAACAAAAAACAAAAATCAAAACAAAAAAAATTGTATCAGTAGTAACCAGCAACTTCATTAATTTTAAGATGAAGTCTTATTGACTTTAAATTTTATTTATTTATTTGATTTTGTATTTTTGAGACAGAGAAACTCTGTAGCTTTGGAACCTGTTCTGGAAGTTGTTCTGTAGATCAGGTTGGCCTCGAACTCACAGAAATCCACTTGTCTCTGCCTCCCAAGGGCTGGGATTGAAGGCATGTGTCACCACTGCCAGGCTAAAATATTTTTATATGTAAAATATTACCCAGTACACATACATTCAGAAATAACTAGGTATATCATGTATATACTTTTCATGAGTCTTCAGTTCAGTGTAATGGGCTGGAGTCTCCCCAGTCTGTCTCTTTGTGACAATACTAAGTCATTAATGGGCATGGATGGTTTAGCTCATAATGTAGTGTGCCCAGTGGCCTGAAGAACAAGTGTAACTTGTTAACACAGTTTACACAGAAAACCCTGGACTAGAGGGCAGCAAAGAACCACAGCAGTGCCTCCTTTCTACATAAAATTACAGTTGACTTTTCCCTCTTTATCTAGCCCTGCCTAGGGTAAGGCTGTCTTAGCAGCCTATCACCTGACACACTTAGGGTGTTTAAAAGGAATAAAACATCCTAGGAAGGAATACAGGGCTATTAAGAACAATTATTAGTGAATATAGGATATGCCCTGTGACCACTTGGTTTACCCCTACACTAACTTATCGCTTACATAGACATCTCAACAATTGGAAGAGCACAGAGCCAATGACATTGGAAATAAACAGATGGGAGCAAATCCTCAGCCATCAGAGTTTTGGTCCTTCCTCTTCCAGCCCTTCCCCAAGTGCTGCTGTGCAGTATCTCGAACCTGAGGTTCAAGCCTGCCTTGCATCTTTACCCTGTTACTTATTTCCATGTCCTCCTTGCTGCGATGGCACAAGGTTCCTCTGCCATAGAGCTGTTAAGACACTGAGTCCTGGTTTGTCTAGGCTAGGTGAAGTGTTTAAAGCTTACTGCTGGTGTCAGCATTGCGTCAAGAGAATATTTCGTAATGTATTCAAAAATAGCTTTAAAAGGCAGCATACATGCAAAGATCAAGTGGCTTAGCATGTAAAGGCACTTGCTGCCAAACCTGGTGGCCTAAGCTCGATCCTCAGAAGCCACATGGTAGATGGAAAGAACTGACTCTTGAAAGTCATACTTTGACCTCTAGACACACGTAGGCACACATGCCTATGTGCACACACACATACACAGAGAATAAATACGTGAACACAGTTTTAAAAGATTGCATGCTCATGTTTTCTTTCAATGTATTTGAAATGTTAAATTTTGCCCTATTAGTCTCCCTAGATTGAGTCCTATAGACTACTCACATATATTAAAGAGAGAAACGATCTTTTCTATTTTAGAGACAATATAGTCACAACAACCACACAAAGTTATGTACTGTAAGAATGGGAAGAAAGTATGGAGCACAGCACATTGCTATATTTGCCAAAGCATAAATAAGCGAGAGGGGCATTTGATGTGGGAAATCTTGGAAGTCATGTTATTAATTGGCATGTATATGTTCTTTAGACAGCTACCCTGATTTCCATTGAGGAGAATGTCTTATAAAGTAAAATTCTCATGACGCCATAGTTGAGGAGATGCTTTGCCCACTGAGGTCTGTGTCCTGGCATCCCAATCCAGTCTACTTGTTAAAAGCTGGTAGATACTTAGCCCCGACTGCGAGGAGCAGGCCTGTGCCCAGAGATGCTGCAGTTTGCCTTTACAAGCAATAGCAGTTACAGCCATCTGCTTATAGTTGACACCGCAAAGGCACTTCCATCTTAATGTTTCTGTTTAAAAATGAGCATCTCAACCACATAGATTGCTGGTTTCCCCTTCATTCTAAACTTCTGATCTGTAGAGAGCTGGAAGCTATTCGAAAGCTTTGACACATTCAAAGTACTTATAATGATCTATTTATTATGTGTTCATGGACAGTCCCTGCCTGATGAGGCTGAGCTCATCATTTTTCATGTCCCTCTGTGACAAATTGCTGACATGAGCAGCTGAAGGTAGGAAGGCTTTCTTTCAGCTCATGGTTTCCAAGGATTCAGGTCACCGTTCTTGGCTCCATGTGCTAGGCCAGAACACGATGGTGGGGTGGGGGGAGCAAAGAAATTTCTCCACCTGATGGGACACTGGAAACAGAGAGATGGAAAGGCAGGAAATAGTCAGGAGACGATACAGCACCCAACAACACACCTCTATGGTCCTGGTCTTCCTTTTAGGCCCCATCTTCTACTTCCATCACCTCCAGTAATCCAGAATAGAATGAGTCCATCAGGGTACCCACAATCAGTTTGGCCGGATCTCTCAGATCCACTCTCTTCCTCCTCAAAGCCCCATCATCTGTCAAGTTCCCAGGACAGGTGTCTGTTGAGGACTCTTCTCATTCAACCCTAACAAGGCATTCCCAACGTTTGCGGTTTCTTCTCATTCCCTTGACATTTTCCTCCATAAACTAGCTGGGGGACAGCAGTGACAGCGCAGGTTTTTCTCCTGCATGAATTTTCTGCTCTAACTGGACAGGTAACGTCAGAGAGTAAAGTAGTTCCAGCTACTTTTACTGCGGTGCAGGCAGATCACCTGCAATGCTCGCCAGAGCGAGTAATTAGTTCTCACTTGTATAAAGAGGAATGTGAGGTAGGGCTAGCTTCAAGCTCTCCAATCCATTCATTTTGTCTTAAACAGCAGTGGCTTTCCCCTACCTCAGGCCTCCGAGGCAATCTGAGAGAGGCATCATTGATTCAGGCCCAGAGAGTTTGAGGCCTCAGGAAGAGCTGTATGGAATCTTTGGTTGGGTTACTCATATTTTCTTAAATTTGTATTTTGTAATTTAAGTTGTATCCTGTTTGGAGGGGAAAAGACAAAAATAGGAGCAGTAAATACAACAGGATTTTCTTTTGATTCCAGCTGTGTTTTACACTTGATAACATCAAGGAATTTCTCTGAAAGGCTTTGCAGTAGTTAATTTCACATACTTATTTTCTACCAGAAATAGAACATTCCTCTTGTATAATTTTATTAATTATTATAATAGGCAATGTAGTTTTCCCATTGGAAAAATATGATCTCCAAAGATCATGTTTTTATTAGAGTTTAATCATATTTAATTAGAGGAATTCCGGATTTTATTTTCCTAAAATGAATTTCATGGTGTTGTGTACAGATTTTGTTTAAAAAGTACAATAATCTTGAAGAGCGGAAGTCAACTTCACATATGATTAATCTAGTATCCTGGATTATTGGGCGGTGATGAAATGTAAAACTTGACTTCTAATCGATGGGGGATGGCCCAGACCTCTGTGAGTTCTGCCAGCCCTGGGCAGGAGGGTCTGGCTTGCACAAGGAAGCCAGCAAAGTAGAGGCAGGAAGGAAGCCTATAATGGCATTGCCCTGTGTTCTCTGCTTCAGTTCCTGCCTCAGCCTTTGCCATGGCTTCCCTTGGTGACTGACAGTGACCTGTAATATGAAATAAATGCCCCCTCTGACTGGCTTTTGGTCTTGTTTGTATTCCAGCCACAGAAACTAGGCAGGATAGAAGCTGTCACTGCTTTAATCCCCACCTACATACTACAATATCAGTTTCTGACAGTCATAGCCTCCAACAGTTTCTGTGGCACTTTTTGTAAAAGAGAATTTAAGGAGCTTGTCCAGACCCAAGTTTACCCAGTTACGAAGTACAGAATAAGGACTCAGGGCTAGTCTAGCTAGTTTAGCTGTTCGCATTATCTGTTGTTTTCCTTTTTACTCTTTCCTTTTTTGTTTTTTTCTCTGTAGCTTTGGAGCTTGTCCTGGAACTAGTTCTTGTAGACCAGGCTGGACTCGAACTCACAGAGATCCGCCTGCCTCTGCCTCCCGAGTGCTGGGATTAAAGGCGTGCGCCACCACTGCTATGGAGGCATGTGCATAAGAATTTGCCCAGTGTGGAGGCTGTATGGCCTCAATCCTGTGTACAAACCTTATGTTGGGAAAAGGACAATGCTCTCTCCGAGGGCTTCTCGCTCAGTGGCATTCTCCAGTTTTCCAATTCCCTTGGTCTTGACCCCAGTAGTGGTCTCCCTTCTCACGCCCCTGAAATAGGAGACTCCAGCTGGGAAATAATAATAGATGAACCGTGGGTGGTTCAGTTCGAACCTGAGGGGAAGCACAAATCCAGTCTAGCAAGGAGGAGCCTGAGCCATATAGAGACTTGGATTCCTCTTCTGTTTTCCTCTCTGCACCTCCCCCAGAGTAGACATTTCTGGGGGCAGCGGCACTTCCCCAGAAGTCTCCATCACCAAATCTTGTACAAGTAGATGAATAAGATGCAGGAATATCCAGAAGAGATTTAATGCCCAGGGAGTTAGAAAGTCCAGTATGGGAGAGGTTAAAGCACGGCTGGTGCTCCCTGGTGAGGAAGTCCCTGCAGTTGGAGCTGATGTAGCTGGAGCAGCCCACTACTACCTATTGTTCTTTACATCCTGTTTTGGGGGCCCTGAGCTGGCCCATCTGGAGTCTACCCCCACCATTGCATTTACATCCTGTGATAGCCCTGAGCTGGCTCAGCTGGAGTGGCCACTACTAGTGCTTTCTTCTAGGGGCAGGTGCTGTTGCTCATTCTCTCCCGAGGCTAAATTCATTCTTTCTTTCTTTCTTTCTTTCTTTCTTTCTTTCTTTCTTTCTTTCTTTCTTTCTTTCTTTCTTTCTTTCTTTCTCTTCCTTCCTTCCTTCCTTCCTTCCTTCCTTCCTTCCTTCCTTCCTTCCTTCCTTCCTTCCTTCCTTCCTTCCTTCCTTCTTTCCTAAAACAATCTTTTCTCATTTTACCTACTAGTCCCAGTTCCTTTTCCCTGCCCCTCCTCCTGCTCACTGAGAACTCAGGATATATGCATTGCTAGACAGAGCTCAGGTACAGATGGCTGTTGTTAGAACCTATTGTGGTGTTTACAGTTGTCTGACCTTATTTTCTGGTTACATTTAGGACAGTTAAAATCCCAGATTCTGCAGACGGGCTGGGTTTCCAGATCAGAGGCTTTGGCCCTTCCGTGGTGCATGCGGTAGGAAGAGGTGAGACATCCCCCGGGCCCCCTATGTGGGAAACTGTGCTGTCAAGTGCTTTGGCTGTTCCATGCCCAACTGAAATGTGCATCACCATGGTGTCAGGAATTGTCTCCTCTCAGTGCATTCTGGAAATAATACGCTAAAGTGTAAAACCTCAAATCTCAGACTGGGTATGTCGCTCACATCTGTGTTTCCCATACCCAGGAAAGCCAATGCAGAAGAATTGCCACAAAAGTGAGGCAGGCTTGGGACAGAGTGAGGCTTTGCTCAGGAAGAGGGCTTAGTAGGTGACATATGTGCCCCATACACATGAGGTTGTGAGTTCAGGTCTCTAACACCCACACTAAAAACAAAATGCAAAAAAAAAAAAAAAAGGCTTTTGCGTTCCAGCACTTGCCTATAATCCCAGCCCTGGGGAGGGAGAGACTGGAGAATCCCCTGGCTTGCTGGCTGTCTAGTACAGTCCAATGGCAGATCTCAGGTTCCAGAGAGACCTGGCTCAAAAACTGAGGTGAAGTGATCAAGGAAAGATGCCTTTGGCCTGTACATACACATGCTTATGTACACACACACACACACACACACACACACACACACTCTCGAATAAATAAACAATTCCGTAGGACCCCCAAATTCTTAACTATATTTATTACTGTTACAAAATATTTTTTGTGTACTTCAGTTTAAACTCATGATGATTTTTAAGGTTATCTATTTATATTTTCCTTAGCAGCAAATAAATGCTGTCATTTGGTCAATAATTTAAAAATGTGAGTTTTCAGGCTTTGTAGAGAGCCCCGTGGGCTTGCCACCCAGTTGCTCCATATTTTCTTCAATTTCTTTCCTTTGAGTCTGCAATGAACCTCACCATGAGATTCATTCTAAATCAAATAATTGTAGTGACTCAAAGCCTGTTTGTATTTTACTTTACTTCTTTGAAAGGCAAATAAAAAGCTCAAAGCTCATATGATATGTATTTTTATTTCATCTTGACACCAGTAAAGGGAGTAGAGATTTCCCAGTGCTGCACATAATAAGTAGCTTGGCTGCTGGAGCCAGAAGGGCCCTTGTGAGCTGAGACGTCTGGCGCTTGTGGAGTAAGGGGGAGGTGGCTGTTTGCAGGGCTGGAAAAAAGTAAATTATCATAATGGGATCATTCAAACATGACGAGAAACAGTTTGAAAGGGGGTTGCCATCAGAACCAATTAATTTTATATTACAAAATTAATGTGTGTATTAAAAAAATAAATCTTGTTTCAAAAAAGTACCTTTTTACTTAGTCTTCCACAGTGGTTGGATGGACATTTACAGCTAACAGCCCTTCAATACTGCGACACAGATGTATGCCCAGCTGTTGCATAGCGCTTCTGTTTTATTAACCTGTAACATTTGTCCCATGCTTGGGGACAGTCCCTGCAAGCTGAATGTGTATAGCGGTGACCACCATCAAGGTCTTTTGAGTGGGTGGCCACTGTGTTCGTGAGCTTTGTTTCTTAAATAGAAAAGGTGGGGTGGGGTGGACTCTGTGTCTTTCCTCTCAGACCCCCCCCCCACCCCGTGGTGTTCATTATCAAACAAATTCTGCTACAAGAAAAGGTCACTGCAGTCCTTCTTGGCAGTGTTGCTGCCTTCAGGCCACTAGAGTTCAGCCTTGGACCAATCTAAGCACCCTCTTAGCTCTTTCTTCAGAATAGCTAAGGAAAACAAAACCCAAAGGAAACAAATCAAGTCAGCGATTTTCCGGAGTTACAGAGGCTGTGTTCCAGACTTACTCACCGTCTTTGCCCTCCTAGGCCATTACCTGCCCTTAGCCGTCTTCATATGAGTTTATGCTCTGCTGGCCCTCTCCCCTTCTCACTCTTGACTTCCATGATGCACTTCTTCGTCACCTCACTGACAGACTCAGACTCCAACGCATGTTCCTCACCATCCTCTAAACATAAAGTCCTGACTTCAGTGTCTTCACACTAGGCAGAGGATTTCTGGGAGAAGTGGGTCGCTCTGTGACTTGCCTCCGTCTGTCTCATCTGCTCCCCCTGCCCCAATTCTTAGCTGACACCCACCACCACCCTGCTAACTTTAAGCTTACACACGGACAGAACTGCTGGTATGTTTAGGTAGCCAGGTGATTTTCCGACTTAGAAATGTCCCTCCTTGCCCAAGACTCAATTCAGAGCAGGAAAACCATTTTTATGACTGGACCTTAGGAGGGATCAAATAGAGACAAAAGGTGTTTTCCTAAGTCTAAAAATTTGAAAAGCGTGTTTATGATTCCTTTATGGGTGAATTGCTTGCAATAGAGATCTTTTCTACTATATGGTAAGTTTTGTGAACACTAGAATAATACATATGTGTGTATATAAAATTCATTAATAGTATTTATCGGTGTTAATTTGCTCTGACACTAATATCAATGGTTGGAAAATTTTAAACCACCAGTTAGGACATGCTACTTACATATATACATAGATGCATTTACATGGGTACAGATTCTATACCTATGCACACAAAGTGGCTGACTTGCTAGACAGCCAGCCTAGCTAATAATTTAGCTCTAGGGTGGATGGGGAAGTCTGACTCAAAAAAAAAGAAAAATAAAGAGAATGGTAATCTAGGAAGTGTTTGTTGTTGACCTCTGGTCTGTGCATGCAGACACACACATATGTGTACATGCACACAAGAGCACATACGCTGATACATGTACAGCCATACATTTTTGTATAGTCATGTGAACATGCACACCAGTGTACACACAGAAAAATGTACGATTTTTAAAGAATTTATTTTTGTATGTGCGTTAAATTGCTGGTGCTTGTAAAACAAAAATAACATTATTTTAGTACTTATGGATTTTTAAATAAAGTTTATGCTTATGGTATTTTACTTTTTTACTGTGTATTTAGAAAGTTAGATTGACTAGACCTTTGAATGGGAAACATCTGATTAGCAATATGAAGGTCACTATGCAATATTCCTTCAAAATTCTTCTATGGAGGCAGTGGAATATTTTGTTAATTGTGCTCAAGATCATGAGTGAAGAACCAGAAAGACTGAGAGAACATTGTTATCTGAACCAGATGCATCAGGAACATTTTAGGGAGCTTTGATATGTTCAAAATTGCTCCCATTGTGCTATATCTGAAACAGGTAAATCCTTTTGCCGACTTTTGATTTTGACAGTTTTCCCAATTTGTATTTAAAGGTACTGTGGCCGCAGCGGCTGGCCTTCACCCAGGACAGTGTATTATCAAAGTTAACGGAATCAATGTCAGCAAAGAGACACACGCCAGTGTCATCGCACACGTCACAGCCTGCCGGAAGTTCAGGCGGCCAATGAAGGTACACATAAGATTAGATTTAATGGAAACCTTTCAGGAAATAATTAGGAGACGGCATAGGCTAATGTGTGAACGGCTTTTCATTTCCAGTTTAAGCACAGCACTGTGAATCTCATTATGACTGCTCTATTTGATACTAATGTTTAATCCTATCTAGTATTGGCTATGCTTAAGTAGTTGTATTTTATCATTACATTTAATTCTTGTAGCATCATTATTTGTATAAAAAACTTGTTCGGAGGAACTTCCTATTCTTCCTTCTGTTCCTTCCTTTCAAATCCCATTGTTTCTAAGGCTTGAACCCAGACCGTGTGCATACTAGACAACTGTCTGCCACGGACCTTCTCCCTCAGCACTTATTTTGATAAGGGTTTATTAATGTTATATCTACAACTATGAAATGTTCTCATGAGATACTTTAGAATATATACAGATCAAGATTGTACAAATATGCTCTTTATAACAAATCTTCTATGGAGAAATATAGACTGTGGATTTTATATACTCAATGGTTAAGTTTTTGATATAGTTATTTAGGCAACTGGATTTAGTTTTAAAAGAAAATATCAGCATGTGCTTGCCAGTGTTTAAATTTTTAAGTGTTATGCTTTGATCTGCTAAATATCATCAGAAGATGAAATTGAACCTAATATAAGCAGGTTCTATTGTTGTCTGAATAGAAAGTGAATAATGGCCTGGTAGAGTCTCAGGTTGTCCACTAGAGGCAGAGACACTCCTTTGCTGGGGGAAGGTCATGTGCTTTTCTTATTCTGTGTGATCAAGTTCTTTTGCTTTGGAGACTATGGCATTGCCCACACCGGTAGAATGAGTGACTGCTTGTCCTGAAGCTAGGACTGATGTTCTGTAAGGCACCGACTCCACAGGGAAAGAACTGATTTATTTTGCTTACTATTAAGGTCAGAAGTGGAATAGAAGCTTAGAAATGATGCATAGTCTCATAGGTTATTCTGAATGATGGCAGTTCTGTAAACACTTGTTGAACTGTACAATTGAATGTGACCTTCACCCCCAGACTCTTCAGAGATAATCAAGAAACCTTCCTCCTCTCTTAGGATTTTGCTAAGTACACAAACTGGTTCACTTAACTTTTACTCCTTTCCTTTTCCCAATTATCTCCCTGGAGAAGTCTTGATCAGGAAATCGTTAAGAGAAACAGTGAATTCACTGAGTGCTATGCACTGTCAGGGACCCATTGCCATGTAACAGACGACCCCGAAGCCAGGTGACTTAGGACCACATTGTCTTTCTTCAACTTTGAATGAAGGGTGGTTCTTCCAAAGCTGCTGATATACCTATGTTCTGCAGGACCCTGAAAGGGTACCCAGATCCCCTCTTCATAGCCCCTAGATGTGTGTGTCAAGCTGTCCTGAGTTCTTGTTGGGGGTCTTTTGCAGGAAATTTCTTTGTGAATAGTACCAGCACACCAGGAGCAAGTGTTGGCAGCCATAGCCTTCTACCTGGGTGATGCTTGCCACTAAACCACTGGACAAATTGAGTCATAGGCAGGGTCAGGGTAAGAAGGACCTGAAAGAAGACATAGATACTGTGGGTGTGATTCTTCACAGATACAAGAATGATCAAGTCAGCTACCATGTTTGTGTGTGTGTGTGTGTTGCTAGAGTTTGAGCCTAGAACCTTGTAAATGTTAAGCATGTACCTACTCTTGACTTCTACAACATCTACAACCCTAAGCTCTCATTTTAGTGGCTCAAAGTAGCACACTAAGTAAACATAGTTGTAGAGCCGATTCAAGGAAAAACGGGTGCAATACATTATATCATACTTCAACAATTCAGCTCAATTTGATTTATCATCTTATTTATAAACCTTAAAGCCATGTAACCCTTGAAGTGTTTGTTTGGAAATCATTTAATTTGTCTTGCTTCTCTAAATAAGATTAGAACTGCTGTTTCAATTAAAATATAGGATGAATTATGAACTAAGTAAAAAGGATGTTACATGACTTGGAAATTCAGTATGAAATAGATGGTCTTCCAATTTTCATATTGGTTTAATTCATAATACCATTAATGTATTAAAACAGAGTGACTGTTAGTACCTTAAAATGGTGTACATAATTATAGGTAATTGGTACAGCAAATAATTACCCATTAGCATTTGTTTATTTTAAGGTATAATTGATAACTCATTTAAAGATATACTTGAGATATTTCAGTAAGACATTTGAGAACAATATCCCATTTTAAAAAAATGCATCTTTAGGATAAATATATAAAGTTTATCTTCTGAAGGTAATTTAAGCTAGAAACAGAGCATTAAATTGTCATTGGATGTCCATTCTGATGTTTTATTTTTTTTCAAAACTTATTACTGTTCAGCTAGAAAAATAAACAAGCTAGATGGTCAAGCTTCTTTCTCAAGCAGGGTTATGAAATTAATATACATCCTGGTATCTAGCTCTAAGAGTTCTTTCTTTCCTCACTTCCAGCAAGATTCCATACAGTGGGTTTATGATAGTCTTGAAAGTGCTCATGAAGACCTGCACAAGTCCCACTTGAAACCCTCTGGAGACGAGGCAGGGGAAGCTTTGGACTGCAAAGTAGAAGGTGGGTTACTTTTTTTCCTTTCCTCATATGCTTACTCTTGTCTCTTTCATAGTTCCTGTCTCTGTCTCTCCTCCCAAGTACTTCCAAGTCCTATATTTCCAGGCTGTGGCTCATTGTCAAATTTATATGTCATTGCATGCATGGAAGTAGGAATGGAGAGTGGTTGACATCTGCTATACGGTCCAGCCTGGTCCAGAATATGTGATTTTTGACTCCTAAATGATGAGATTACAGCTGAGCATCACAGGCTTTGCAGCAAGCCCCTTTTCAGGATTTTCCTAGTATTTCTCATCAGTTTCCGGACACTCTCTTTAGGGAAGAAGAAATTGAGCCCATTTAGGACAACGGTCTAGTGTGCTAGTTAAGTCATAAGGGGTAAGAGGGTGGATCCAAGGCAGGATTTCCCCCTTGGAGGTGAAAGTCCTTTAGATATTTCTGTTCCTATGGGTCTCACCATAGTAGGTGTTTTTGGAAGCTTGGCAGACATGTGAATTCTCTCCCTCCACCTCAGGTCTGATGGCTCAGGTCCCCATTTTTGTAAGATCTGTTTCACATGGTCATGTACATATAAGAAGTCCTGGTGTTGAGATAGTCTGTAGCCCCTTTAAAAATATACCCAATTCAAGTAAGTTTTGTTATATTCCCACCTTGACAATAAGAGGTAAGACACTACACACACACACACACACACACACACACGGGAGGGGGGGGTCTGTTGGAAACATTCTCATTTCTGTTTCTGTACTTAGTCGCCAGAGCAAGGCAGATGTCTATTGAGTTCAATGCCAGTCCAACCTACATGGTAAATTCCAGATGAGCCACGGGTACACTGTAAGATTCTGCGTCAAAAGTAAAATAAAAATAATAAGAAAATCCCAGGGATTCGAAATTATTTGGTGAGCAGAAAAACAAGAAAAACATGAATTAGCTTTACTAATGTTGCGTTCCAGAGGTCATCGACAAGTTTAACACCATGGCCATTATCGATGGCAAGAAGGAGCACGTGAGCCTGACAGTGGACAATGTCCACCTTGAGTATGGGGTTGTGTACGAATATGACAGCACAGCAGGCACCAAGTGCAATGTCGTGGAGAAGATGGTCGAGCCCAAAGGCTTTTTCAGCCTCACTGCCAAGGTACGCGTGACTCCGCGACAGTGAACTTCTTCTTCATTTTTTTCTTTCTTTTTTTTTATTTTTCCACTCAAAAATTTACACTTCCTTCCCTCTTCCCATTCACCTTGTGCTCCCCCACTCTTCCTCCCTCCTTAAGAGAGGCAGGGTATCCTGCCCTGTGGGAAGTCCAAGGCCCAAATCTACACCCATTCTTTCTTTTACTTACCAACATACAAACAAGCATTAATAATAATTATTATAAGTAAGTAAATAAATAATAACAAACCAAGAAAGGACAAAAATCAACAAAACAAAAGGAAAATAGATTAAGAAAAACGCCCCAGGAACATATAGAGACACTGGAACACACACTTTCGCACACACAGAAAGTCCATAAAAACAAAATCAGAAACCATAACATATAATATAAAGGTCTATAAGATTATGAGATGATTTCATTTGTTCTGTCTCTCAGCAGGCAGCATTTTGCTTCTTTGTTATCCTACTAGGTGACAAGGATGTCAGGGCTTTCCCCCCTGGGTTTGTGGTGGTTGTTTTGCCACCAAAGTGATGGTGGAAATCTTCTGAGTGAATGCATGAGAGAAGTCCAGGAGCTGTGTGCCCACATCAGAGTGAGATGATTTATCCAACAGGGAGCCTTTGAAGTCAGTTTGGCTCCCCGAGCAGGCTTTTATCATCAAGACAAGGCAAACACTGAGATTGCAAACCTGAGAAGGCAAACCAGTTCACAGGCTGTGCCTGTGGACCACAGAACCCTGGCAACTGCAGGGCTAACTTATGGAAATTGTATCTGCTCACGTTTGAGGTTACTTTCCTTTTGTGTCCGTTTAATCGCCACAGATTCTGGAAGCCCTAGCAAAAAGTGATGATCATTTTCTGCACAACTGCACCAGCCTTAATTCTTTGAATGATGTGATACCCACTGACCTTCAGAATAAATTCAGCACCATGTGCAATGAAAGAGTTGAACACGTATGCCACAGAATATCCAGTTATAGGAAGGTACGTTGAATTTTACATGACAGTGTTATTGGAGTTATTGTTTGAGTCACATTTAAATCACTTTTTAGTATCTTCTTTACATATGTGCTATGTACTCATTTATTGAAATAATATTCACGTAATTTTCTTGGTCAGTTTCTGTTGCTGTAACAAAATGTTGGAGACTATGTGGGTTTTTTTCCCCTTGAAGGTCTTTTGCATATGTACTGTGGCTTCCAGTGTGTCTTTATTGCATTTCTGTGTGTATGGACTCTGTTATATGTGTTTCTCATGCTTTTCTTTTCCTTTTTTTTCTCCTGGTAGTTTGTTTCATCCTGTTCTGGTTTGTTTGTTTTTATTTTATATTATTTTTAATTATTTTCTTTTTATCTTTTGATGCTCATTTGTATTCTAATGAGAGAGAAAACGATTGGCTGTGAAGTTGGGTGGATGGGGAAGTCAAGATCTAGGAGGAGTTAGAAGGGAAAACTGTAATCAGAATAAATACATTGTATAAAAGTCCATTTCCAATAAAAACAAACAATCAAAAAAGGAATAAAAAACAAGGAAAATAGTCCTCTGACGATACAGCCCAAGTTCTTGTGTAGTTGCCAAAATCGAATGCCGTTATCTGCCTTCTGCTTCATGGTAGCCTAAATGAAAAGGGAAAAAAAATCTACTATATACTTACCCAAACCCCTGTGAGCTATGTGTATGTAAGTATGCATGGTTTCCCTACTTAAGGTTATTCTTGCTGTGATAAAACACCATAACCAACAGCACTTGGGGAGGAAAGAGTTCATTTGGCTGCTCATCATGGAAGGAAGTCAGGGCAGAAACTCAAGCATGGCAGGAACCTGGAGGGAGGAGCTGATGCAGAGGCAATGAAAGGTTGTTGCTTACTGCCTTGCTTCACTTGGCTTGCTCAGCCTGTTTGCTTATAGAACACAGGACCACCAGCCCTAGGGTGAACCACCCACAATGGGCTCGGTCCTCCTCCATCAGTCACTAAATAAATGCCCTAGAGGCTGTCCTTCAGCCAGATATTATAAAGGGATGTTCTCAATTGAAGTTCCCTCCTCTTAGATATCTTTAACCTGTGTCAAGTGGACATAAAGCTAACAAGCATAGTAGCCTTTCTTGGGCTCATTTTTCTAAAGAAAATCTTTCATACCAATTATTCCACCCCTCCCTTCCCCCACATGATTCCCCTCCTCCATTCGTAGCCTTTTCTTCTGTGTGTGAGCGTGCATGCATGTGTACCTAATGAGCCCATTTAGTAATTTAGTATTGCTTGTACGTATGTGTGTTTAGGCCCCATGTTTTAGCATTGGATAGTCTATCAGGGAACTCATCCTTGAAGAAAACTCTTTCTCCCTCTGTCTGCAACCATTGTTTACCTGTAGCACTTCATCAAAGTTATGGCCTTCTCAAAGTTCTGCCATCCACATTGTTTAAGCAACCATATTGGTGAACATTCATGAGTGTATATATCCCGGTCATGTGTTCTAGACATGTAGAGTCTTTCCTCCCTCTCTTCTGCTATGTTCCCTGGGTTATTATACAGAAGTTAGCTTATAAATGTTAGCGGTTGGGACTGGGTACCCATGGTCACTTATTCTCTTCACCAGGTTTTGCAAAGCCAACACCAAGAGGTATCATAGGTAGTGCTCATAAACAGAACTCTGCAAAGAATGAGTGAAACAGAATGGATTATTTTGTGTAGCAGATATTTTTAGGACATAGGTCACTGGCTCTATGTTCCATAATAAAATGAGCCAACCATAAAAACATTAGGATTTCTGTAAAGGACAAATCACTGTTTTGAGTAGTCAACAAATGTAGCTGTTACAATAAAAAGACATGTTAGGCAGGGTATGCTCCTTAGCCTCTTTAATCTCAGCACTCAGGAAGTAGAGGCAAGTCAAGCTCAGTGAATCTGAGGCCTGTCTAATCTATGTAGTGAGTTTCAGAGTAGCCAGGGCTGCACAGCGAGAGCCTGTTTGAACAACAGCCACTGCCACGACAAAGGCACATCAGGGTGGCAGGAAGGCGAAGTGCCATTCAGCTAGTCTAGAAGTTAGACTGGACAATTAATGGAGAAGATGGATTAGTGCCTGGATTAGGAGGGAAGATTTGAGTTAGTTGCAATCAGAGTAGAAAAGGAATGAATATGTGTTTTCCAGTGATTGTTTTGTTTAGAATATCTAATATAATGTGTTCTTGGGTGAGAGTCACAGTGGAAATGTCGCTTGTCTTTTCAACCTGCATAGGTATAAATTGGTGGTGACCTGGGATGGTTCAAAGCCCATGAGGTGAAAGATGGAGAGATCAATATTAATTATGTCTGGGGAGCAACATGCATGCATATGATGGTTTGGTTATGGAAGAGTAAGGTTCTGTCATTTCTCATTTGCTCAAGGAAACTAATATATGTGTAAAAAGGAAAGGGGAGTGAGTGCAGTGGGCTCAGAAGCATACACTGCCCAAATAGTGAAGATTCCACCGTATTGGGGAATTTATGGTATTCTGCATTTATGTAGAAGTAACATAGGGTCCTATGACACTTTAATGAAGACATGGCCAGCTTAGTGGGCACTGATCACAGATGATAAGAATTATGTCACTGAATTAGAGACCACACTGTGAGATGTGTCACTCACTGGATGAGTCTCGAATCTCTTATCCATGATGAGTCTTGTCCTGCTTCTGTCTCTAGGAAATAACTCTTGCCTCAGTTCATATAGCTGAGGAAGTATTTGAATGCTCTCTTACTTACTTTTGTTATTCCTCAAGAAACAGCTCGTCTGGTAAGGCCTGATAGTTGTATAAACTGTGTTCCTTGTCATCTCAGTTGGCCATAAATAAACTTAAAATAGTTGACTATCTTTTTCATTAGAGAAATATTCAGCGTTAACATAAAAACATGTCAATGACCCTTTCAGTTTGAACAGGATGCTGGTAATTTTAGTAGTTTATAGAAGATTAGCTCGTGTATCTATCAAATTCATATCAACAGAAAGCACAGCCTTTGTGAAAGCAGAGTTTTAATTCCCACATATAATAAAATAATTGAAGCTATTATTAGCAACATTTTTCTTCCAAATGAAAGCTTCTAGATGCCTCTTTTTGTGAAATAAAAAGTATAGAACTCATAGATCAGTGCCATGCTCATCCATCACCAGAGAAGCTTCCTCCTGAAGCAGGTGGGAACAGATACAGAGAGCAACAGTCAGACATTTAACACACACAGACACAGACAGACAGACACAGACAGACACAGATAGACAGACATAGAAACACTCAGTCCTAAATTGGATTTCTCTATCAAACCCTTCCTCTCAGAGCTCAAGGAAGCCCTCAGAAGAGGAGGCAGAAAGAGTGAAAGAGTCAGAAGGTATGGAGGACACCAAGAAAACAAGGCCCTCTAACTCAACATGACCAAAGCTCATAGGAACTCACAGAGACTAAGGAAGCACACACAGGGCATGCAGGAATCTGCATCAGGTCCTCTGTGTATAGACCATGGATTCCAGTTTAGTATTTTTGTGAGATTCCTGAATGTATGAACGAGTTGGTCTCTCATTCTTGTGCTTTCTTTTTGTAGGTTTGACTTGTCCACCTCGGATGTAATAGTTTTGGTTTTCTCTTATTATATTTTTTATTTTTTTTAAAAAACAAATGAATGGAAAACTAGCAGCCAGAGTGAAGATTAACAACTGAGCTGCCACTCGTACCTACGTGGAGACGGAAAACGAGTTTTCTCCCATGGAGTGACAAGGGTGTATCAGCCACTCCAGGGCAGGCCTCATGTTCAGACGTAGTTTACAAACATATAAAGGACTCCACAGGTTTTTTGTATGTCCTTTTATCTGGTTACAGTTTGGTGTTCCCCCCTCCCATTTGGTTGTTTTATTTTGTTGTCTTGGTTTGAGGTACTTTTATTGTTATCTTGGGGTTTTGAGGGTTTTTTTCTTCTTTTTTTTTTTTGAGCAATAATTTAAAGTTGTGTAGGTAGGGACAGGGAAAATATGAATGAACTTGGGGGAAGGGAAATATGATAAAAATATATTTAAATTAAATAATTGTTCTAGTGTTTGTATCAATTGTTATAGAAGTGTCTGTGGAAACTAAAATCTTAGGCTGGCTTTGCTTTATTCTAGCTTTAAATATTTTAGATTTTAGAACTAAGAACTAGTGAATTCCAGTAACTTCTGTGGCCAGGCTCCTGAGATCACAACAGATTTTCTACAGGTCATCAAATGTGTTGCTGTCCACGTATGATGTAACCCTAGAGCGTACTGGACAACTAAGTGAATCCCAAGCAGGGATTTCTTCTGTGTAGCTAAACTGTGGTTGGTTCAGGTGTGAAGAAGCTGTGTCTTGCTTTGGGAACATTCTCTGAACTCTGTACTGAGAACCTTCCTAGTCTTACAGTCATTATCCTGGTTGAAATAATTGGACTTATTGTGAGGATCAGAAATTCTTTGTAAGCTTCCTTGAAGTGGTTCTTGTTTACACAAAAATAACACTGAAAGAATTGGAAAACTTCCTTTGAATTTTCTTTCTACTTTGCTTACTGCATATGATCCTCAAGCTGATACATGGATTTGAAACATTGTGCATAAATTTCTTTGTCCCCCTTTTCTAAGAGGATAATCTAATATAAAAAAAAAATCTTCTTCCTAACTCTGCTGCAAAGCATTTTGCATTTAATTGAGATGGGAGACATCTGCAGAGTAATAATTTACTTTTATAGTATCTCTGGGTTTTAGTTAAATGACTGTATTGAATTTAAACATGAATTTGCTTCCAGTGCATAAAAAAAAAATAACCTGGAGTGTTTCATGTCTAAGAACTGTGCATCCCTGTCAGTTTACAGGCACTTCTTCATTATCACCTGGACTAAAAATGTGGCCGTCCTTGCCCTCTGCCTCCCCTCCACCCACGGTTTCATCCTTCCATCTCCTTCCTGGAAGGAGCCTCCTGTATCCTTCGGTGGACCATTGCTTCTCTTTTCATCCTCAGCCCTCTACAGCTGGGCCCTGATCCCTGCCACGTCACAGAAATGGCTATGTTTTGTCAAAGCCCCTTCACGACCCTCCTTTATCTTGTTTCAGCAGAACCAGGGGCAGCTGACCTTGTTCTCTGGAACACTGCCTGTCCCTAACCTGTGTCTTTGCCGGTGGTGTTTTCCTAGGACCTGAACCTGTTTCTCCTTTTCTTTCTGACCCTTCATTGATGATCTCCAGGGCTCGGTACTTACTGTTCTTTCATTCTGCATTGGCTTCTCCACATGAGGTGATGAATATCCCAGACCTAACATGTTTTCAATGAAGTTCGCATTCCACCCCTCTGTGATGTCCCTTCTGTTATTTTCTCTGTATCAGGATTACATCCTCCTTTTACTAGGTTCACTCCATCTTTTCAGATCTGTGGTTCCACCTCCAGAGAGTCAATCAACTGCAGATCAAAAGCATTTTGTAAAATAAAATAAAATAACACAAAATTTTAAAATGCATTACAATGAATGTTTATATAGGATTTACATCGTTCTAGGTACTTTATAAACAATGTTAAGGATAACTTGATTACAGGCTGATGAGATTGCTTTGTAAGTAAAAGAGATGCCTGCTAAGGCTGTTAGCCCCCCCCCTTTTTTTTTAAATCCCTGGCACCCAGGCAGTAGAAGGAGAGTACTAGCTTCTGCAAGATGTCCTCTGACTTCCAAATGTATGCATCCCTGCCACTCACAAGTAAATAAATGTAAAAATTAAAAGAAACGTCATATATAAGTGCTATGTCACTTTATATAGGAGACATCTTTGATTTTTAGTATCCCAACCATGTGCTGGAATCAACTCCCTGAAGATGCAGATTCTAATTCATCAGTAATTGTGTTAAGGTGGCAATCAGTTCAGGCTGTGCTGTTCCACAGTAGACCTAACATTCTGTCCCTTACAGCTCTCCCTAGACCCAGTAGATGCCTTTATTGAAAATTATCAATTTTCATTTGGGAAAAGTTATTCTCCCTTTCTTAATAAACTTGGCACGTCATTGAATGTTGCTGTAATGCTAGTCACACATGGCGTAAAGTATGTTCTGGTATACACAACACGGTCAGTTCACTGGCTGTACCCTCCTTGTTTTAGGATTTTGTTTTTGAAAATTTTTACCCTGGAAACCAGGGAGCTGGTGTCTGGATGCTCACTTTTCTACCCTGCTCCAGGCGCCAGTGGTAGAGAGACACTCCTGTTGCTTCCTCCTTCCCTAAGGTTGTCTGCCTCAGTCCAAGTTTTGATGCTGTAACTGTGTACCATGGGTGACTAATGAGGAAGAGATGCTTCTTCAACTTACTGTGCTAACTGAAGATCGGGTAACATCTGATGAACATCTGGCAAGGGCCTCACATGAGACAGTGAACATGTCAAAGACAGCTTGCTTTTATAACAGGACCAGAGACATAGAGAGATAGAGACACAGGGACAGAGAGATCCACATCCCACTCAAAAACAAAATGCTCTCCAGGCCAACCTGAAGACCTCTCAACTGGTCTCACCTCCCAAAGGTCGCAGCACTGCCATTCTTGCCACAAAGCTGGGAACCTTTAAAGACATAGGTCTTCATACCTAAACCGTAACATGAATTAAGTTTCTAACACAAATATTTACTAAACACATCAAATTCATACTAGACGTTTTAGGATGCTGGACAATGCTTCTCTCTCTCTCTCTCTCTCTCTCTCTCTCTCTCTCTCTCTCTCTCTCTCTCTCTCTCTCTCTCTTTGGTTTTCGAGATAGGGTTTCTCTGTAGCTTTTGGTGCCTGTCCTGGAACTAGCTCTTGTAAACCAGGCTGGCCTCGAACTCCCAGAGATCCGCCTGCCTCTGCCTCCTGAGTGCTGGGATTAAAGGCATGCACCACCACCACCCGGCAATGCTTCTTTCTTGATGCTTTTGCTTCTCAGGATAGCCTTCCTCCAAGATGCTTATGTTGAACTAATTCAGGTACATTCTGATACAGGGCTATGATTTCTCTCCAGGTACAGCCTCAAGAATTTGTACTGTGGTAAGGATCTGAGAGTCTACCTCACTGCCCAAACCCTGCCTTCTCAAATCACTCTGGTTCCTACTCCTACCCCTAAGCACTTCATTACATCATCCCGCTCATTCCCTTCTCAACATTTCTGATCACCTAGCTTGTGTATCTCTGATGTGTTTGTTGCACACATATCATTCTATATATCTATACTTGTGGTATATATGACTGTAACTTTATGGTTGTGCTGTATAACAGTAATATGTATAGTGTTTAACTGTTCTACTCATAGAGTGTATACTTCATGGGTGTATCCTCAGTGTTTATCTTGGAGGCCTGAACAGATACCTCCCTCTTTTATTTCTCACTGGATGTATGATTGGTTGAAAGATAAGGCAAGAGAATCTTAATCTCTTATGTTGTTTGCTATCACAACATACTACCGTGCCTCTGTGTGTCATGGAGGCTCAGCTAAGACTTAAATCTTGAAATAAAAGTAGAAAAGAACTTGGGTTGAACATTTGTATCTAATCTGCCTTAAATCCTGGACCCATCTCAGCTGAAAGTTTATTCTTTTTTTTTAAATCTTTTTTTTTATTGAGAAAATGAGAGAAAAAAAAAAACAAGTTTCCACCTCCTACCAGCCTCCCATTTCCCTCCCCCTCCTCCCACCCTTCTCCCCCTACCCCCACTCCTTTCCCCCTCCCTCTCCAGTCCAAAGAGCAGTCAGGGTTCCCTGCCCTGTGGTAAATCCTAGGTCCTCCCCCCTCTGTCCATATCTAGGAAGGTGAACATCCAAACTGGCTAGGCTCCCACAAAGCCAGCACATTACGTAGGATCAAAACCCCTTGCCATTGTCCTTGGCATCTCATCAGCTCTCATTGTTCGCCATGTTCAGAGAGTCCAGTTTTATCCCATGCTTTTTCAGTCACAGTCCAGCTGGCCTTGGTGAGCTCCCAATAGATCAGCTCCACTGTCTCAGTGGGTGGGTGCACCCCTCGTGGTCCCGACTTCTTTGCTCATGTTCTCCCTCCTTCTGCTACTCATTGGGACCTTGGGAGCTCAGTCCAGTGCTCCAGTGTGGGTCTCTGTCTCTATCTCCATCCATCACCAGATGAAGGTTCTATGATGATATGCAAGATATTCGTCAGTATTGCTATAAGATAGGGTCATTTCAGGTTCCCTATCCCCAGCTGCCCAAGGAATTAACTGGGGACCTCGGCTTGGGCACCTGGGAGCCACTCTAGGTTCAAGTCTCTTGCCAACCCTAAGGTGGCTCCCTTAACTAAGAATTGTGCTTCCGTGCTCCCTATCCAACCTTCCTTTATCCCAATCCTCCTTTTTCCCCAAGTTCCCCCCTTCCTCCCCTTCTCCCTTTTCTCTCCCCATCTCCCCTTACCCACATCCCACCTTCTGGAATCTCTCGAATTCCTTAATTCTTTTCAGTGTACGTGGTCATCAAGCTTGGTGGCAATCTTCTTAGTAACTTCCTGCATTTCATTCTGATCCCCGCTGTACTGCTTGACTGAGCTATACAACTAAATAAATATAAATGAAATATAAATATTTTAGGATACATATTATACTTACCTTTGTTGAAATAAAAGTAGAAAAGAACTTGGGTTGAACATTTGTATCTAATTTGCCTTAAATCCTGGACCCATCTCAGCTGAAAGTTTATTCTTAAGGTGAGGAGCTAGATCTGGAATCTCTCGAATTCCTTAATTCTTTTCAGTGTACGTGGTCATCAAGCTTGGTGGCAATCTTCTTAGTAACTTCCTGCATTTCATTCTGATCCCCGCTGTACTGCTTGACTGAGCTATACAACTAAATAAATATAAATGAAATATAAATATTTTAGGATACATATTATACTTACCTTTGTGTATATACAGTGATATGCTCTGTATGCATATAAGAGGGTCTTTAAATGAAATATAAATATTTTAGGATACATATTATACATATCTTTGTGTATATACAGTGATATGTTGTGTATGCATATAAGAGGGTCTTTATTCCAATAGTGAACTTATACATATAGAATATGATCTTTCATATATACCATTATGTTTAACTTAAAATGTCCAGTGGCCAGTAATAGTCTTAAATTTTGTTCTTCTCAGTGCTAGAATTATTATTCTGCTGGTAACATGAGAGAGTAGGGTTGTGGCTGTCGTTTTAGGGAGAAGAGCTCAGTAGGATTATCTGATCCAAATCTCCTATTTACTGAGTGATAAGATACCGACTTTCCAATGTCATATCCAGTCCTGTGACAGTCCTGACACCAAGGTCAAAAAACAGCAAAGGCCTTCAAAGCAATAATCCAGCTGGGCTCTCTGAGGTGTCTACCTCTTGTACACAAGATCGCTACCCCATAGACTTTACCTTCTACCAGCTGAGCTAGAGGAAGGAGGTTATTCCTAATTGTCAGGAAGCCTGCAGGTGCCTTTTAATTCGTAACTAAGGCAAAGGAAATTGACCCAAAATTCATGTACAACTCCTGATGACTTTCTGGAATCCAAAGATGCTGAAGAGAAAGCATTTGGCAATGAGTGAGAACCATCTAGACACACTGAACATCTTGTACAAAGGCCCAGAGAGAGTGGGTAATGTATGAGAGGAGCTATGTACAAGCCGGAAGGAGTTTATGGAGTGAGGAGACAGAGACCTTTAAAGTAAGGGGAGCAGGCCTGGTGAGAACCACAATATTATTGGTTTCATAGACCCTGGAAGGAGCTTATGGAGACCGCTGCAAAGCATCTGCCACTTTAGGGTAGCAGAGTAGACACATGGAAGTCACAAACCATCTGTGTAGCACGTTATTGTCAAAGGCTTGGAAGAAGAGTGCACAACAGACTTCTGGCTGGTCCCAGCTATAAAGGCCACCTTCCTGGCAGGGTGTACTGGAAGCCCATTCTTCCACTCTGGGCCAGCACCTCCTTAGCTTGCAGTTGGGTCTGCACAGACTCACGCATTGGGTGGCTTTCGGATGGTGCCTGGGATGACCCCATCTTCTTCTACCTTTGACCACCTATAGCTGTACTGTTTTGCTGACTTGCCTAGTTTTAAAACTCCACTTTCTGTTCTGGTGCCCCTTCCTGTATGTTTCTCTGTCGGGCTCTCTCAGCTCCTGGGACCCCGGGGACCCAGTGCTAAGAAGTTGTGTTGTCACAGAGGTTCATTCTTTCTAGGCCCCAACTCACGGTCACAGCTTCAGCTAAGCTATCACCGTTGCTGTCTGTATGGTTTGCTTTAATGGGATGTTTGGGTTTTGAAACAGCCGTGTAAATTCTGATACTATAATCATTTTACTTTATCCAGGTTGATAAGCTTTAATTTCCTTTTGAGTTTGTTATGATTGATGCACATGAGATAGCTGAGTCATTACTGTGTGGCCAACTGGTTTCCATTGCGTCTTTAATTTGCAGTTCTCTCGGGTGCTGAAGAACAGAGCCTGGCCCACCTTTAAGCAGGCCAAATCCAAGATCTCCCCACTGCACAGTAGCGACTTCTGCCCGACCAACTGCCATGTCAACGTGATGGAAGTTTCTTATCCTAAGACATCAACTTCCCTGGGGAGTGCCTTCGGGGTTCAGCTGGATAGTAGGAAGCATAATTCTCATGATAGAGACAATAAATCTTCGGAGCCTGGTATGTTAGCTTTTGAAACTTTATCAATTCAAGAATAGGACTATCTATGTGTACTTCTTAAAATCTGGTAAATTCCCGGTGTTCACAGAAGTCTCTGTTTTCATAAAGGAAGAATTCCTTGTTTATGCTTAGATTATTTTATTTAAGTATATATAGAATAAAGACGGGTAAGACTTTCAGTATTTCCCTTTAAGAAGGAGGAATTCCCTTACTTTCATTATATGTATAGTTCATCTTGCCATGAAAAATTCATAATCTGAAATGACGGTTGCTTTGAGAACAGTAAGGAAGTACAGGAGAGGGACACATGAAGATGATGGCAATCATTGCAATGTGAATTAATTCTATTTGTAGTTAATTTATGCATTGGATTAACATTTTGTTATATATGAACTTGGGCTTCTAAAATTTGGGGGGCTACGTAAGTAGACGTTAAATGATGGAATGATTTGAACTCCTCAGGGAAACTGAGCCCCATGGTCTACATTCAACACACAATCACAACCATGGCAGCCCCTTCGGGCCTGTCTCTGGGACACAAAGATGGCCATGGACTGCGATATTTATTGAAAGAAGAAGACTTAGAAACTCAAGACATCTATCAGAAACTGCTCGGCAAACTCCAGGCTGCACTGAAGGAGGTGGAGATGAGCGTTTGTCAAATAGACGAGTAAGTACGCTATTTGTGCCATGCCTAGAAGTTTCCATCAGTAAACGTTATGCAGTGCATGATTTCTGAAAAATATGTTCATTAGTCATGGGAATTTTGTGCCAACCATAAAGATCTGTTCCATTTTACCTTATAAGTGGTACAAAAAGGCAATTCACATGGATAGGAATTTTAAGAAATCATTTAATTTTGAAAGAAAAATTGATACAGGAAGAAAATTGTCATTGAAACATTGTTATTTAAACATTGAAACATGTTTAAAGCTGAGCCCACTGGCAGAAGTCTGTAGTCCCAGCTACTTGTGGAGGCCAAAACAAGGGGATCACAAGTTTAAGGCCAAACTGGGTTACATGGGGAGTTCAAGACCAATCTGGGCAACTTAGAATGACCCTGTCTTAAAATAAAGAGTGAAAAGAGGCCTGGGGAGGAGTAATAGATCAGTAGGAGAACATTGGCCTTTGTGCATGAGACTTCATGTCCAATTCTGAGTACCAAGGGGCAGTGTGCATTTAAAAACGTTCTAACTAAAAATGGGGATTTCTTTCTTGTGTTTTGCAATTCAAAAAACAATATTTACATATGTTTCCCAGAGATATTAATAATTGGCATAGAATATAGTGTAAAACATTCTTAACATATATTAAGTGAGTTAAAGTAAAAACTATGTATTTTTAAGATCAATAATTTTTTGTTCTAATGGATGTGTTAGCCAAGGTAAGATGGAGATAATTCACAATCTCCTTTGTAACTGGACTCATTTTTTTTTTAATGTAAGAATTTGATACTTGAGATAACTATGCTCCACAAGGGGGCATATCATATTTTTGTGTGTGATTATGTCTCCATCTAACAGTTTGGTATCATAAAGAAAAAGTGTCTTTTGAAAAAGATCAATTTCTCATGCATAAAAGTACGTGGATAATAATAATAAATTTCAAATTTATGTGAAAATGTAGAAATTAATAAGGAAAGCATCAACATCATACCAAATATACTTGCTTATGTTTTCAAGGAGTAGACATTACTCAGTGTGTTTAGACCTGATAAGATTCTAAAAATTCTACAGATGCCTTTATCCTATATGTTTTATAAGGTTGTTGAATGGAATTGCCAGTAGATGTGGAGTAAATACTTTACACAGATACATCACCCAGCACTTCCATGGACAGCTCTGTTTAGTTACAAAACGTTTAGACTATGTTCCCCACTTTCTACAGTCTGACATACTGATAAAGTTACTATTAACATTTCTCTTAGGTTACATACCTTTAAATTTTAGAATCAAAAGCAAAAGTTTGAAGATGTACCACGTTTTAAAAAAATCAAGTTATTGGGGCTGGGGAGACCGCTCAGAGGGTAAGAGCACTTGTGGCTTTTCCAGAGAACCTGAGTTCATTTTCAAGTACATCAGGTGACTCACCACCATATGTAATTCCAGCTTCAAGGAGCCCAATGCTCCTGCCCTGTGTGGGTACCTGCACTCATACGCATATACTCACATGCAGCCACATGTACCGACACGTAATTAAAAACAATGAAATTAAATCTTTAAAAAGGAAATTTAAAATTCTCACATTTCAAAAATCATCTTCAAATGCTGTGTACTCTGCTTTTTTCTGGAGTTTCATGAATAATTTTAAGTTAGAATTTCATTTTTTTGCCTGTAGTGAACTAGGTTTTTAAATTATGCATGAATTTTGAAATATTGAACTGTAGCTTGTGAGTTCATACAAATGAAACAAATGGGCTGAGGACTATTAACCCATAGCATCATATCTTTGAATTGTCTTGGACTGCTGTGACAAAGAAGTTACCTTAAGGCCTTATATGTCCTTTAATTTAATAAATGGGGATTTGTTACATGACATGTTTTATTTCAAAAGCCCATTTCATCTCCTCCTTCCCCTTGAGATAAGTAGGACACATGTAAATGGCTGTTTGTCATGGGCCCTGCATCCTGGAGTTTAGCTCTTAAAGGAGCTTTAGCGAACACCTGCACCAGTCAGTCCTATATCTCCACCCAGGCCAAGAATTATTATTCCACCTTGGCCTCTGTCAAAAGCAGTGTTACTGATGTGTCAGGGCACTGAGGGCCAACTCTTCCTGATGTTCATTCAAACTTGGTTTATTTGTTCACATTTTCAAGTTTCAAGTCATGTACTTCCAAGTAGATATCTTTTCTTTTCTTTTTTTTAAAAGAGGTGACATTTTTACTTTGAAGATGTGGTGGCCTATGGATGTAGCTCCTCACACACAGTTGGATGCAAATAAGGCTCTTCTGAAAGCTCACATTTTTTTGAGGATCTTAAGCTATGCAATAATGAAGATTAAAATCAAGAATTTCATCAAGGATGACATTTTTATTACAGTCCAATACCAAAAGATTTCCAACTTTTTTTTAAAGATACTTGGATAAAAGTTCTAAATATATAGTCTATGGAGAAAAACATGATACAGTACAAAAAGTTATGTTAGATGCTATTCTGTTCTACTGAGATTGCTTCAAATACTTATATTTTTCTTTGAAAATGGATTCTTTTCTCACATAATATATCCTGTTTACTGTTTCTTCTCCCTAAGTCCTCCAAGTTCCTCCTCGTCTCCTATTCCATTTGGATTTGCTTTCTTTTTCTGAAAAGAACAGGTTTCTATGAGATAGTAATAAAATATAACAAGATAAAATATAAGGTAAAACAAAACCTGTCACGTTGAATTTGGACAAGACAAACCTACAGAAGGAAAGACCTCAAGAGAAGGTACAAGAATCAGGGACCCACTAGTTACAAACTCAGGAATCCCATAAAAATGTGAATGGAAGTTTTATAGAAGTCGTGTGTGTGTGTGTGTATGAACATGACCTGGTGCAGACCTATGCAGGCCCTGTGTATACTGATTAAGTCTCTGAGTGCATCTGAGCTTTGCTGATGTTGATTTAAAGGGCCTTGCTTCCTTGGAGTCTTCTATCTCCTCCTATCTCCTCTGGCTCTTACACTCTTCCTTATTTTCTTTTTTTTATTTTAATAAATTTATTTCTTTATGTATTTTACATCACTGCTGTAGTTCCCTCGTCTTCTCCCAGACCCTCCCCCTACACCCCCCTTTGTTCCCATCTCTTCATGGCAGGTCTCCCTTGAGTATCAACAAAACATGACATACTAATTTGCATGCAGTAAGACTAAGCACCTTCCCATGTATTAAGCATGGGCAAGGTGACCCATTATAAGGAATAGGGTCCCAAAAGTCAGTAAAAGAGTTGGAGACAGTCCCTGTTTCCACTGTTAGATGTCCAACAAGAGGACTAAGCTAGACAACCGCAACATCTATGCAGAGTGCCGAGCTCGGTCACATACAGGCTCCCTGGTTGTCAGTTCAGTCCCTGTGAGCCCCTATGAGCCCAGGTTAGTTGATTTTTTTCCTTGTGGTGTCCTTGACACTTCTGGCTTATATCCTTTCTCCCTTTCTTCAGCAGGATTGCCCAAACTATGCCTAATGTTTGGATATGGGTCTGCATCTGTTTCCATCAGTTGCTGGATGAAGCCTCTCTGATGACAAATGAGCCAGGCACCAATCTGGACACAGGAGATGGCCAGTTCAGGCTCATATTCACTGTTGCTAGGAGTCTGAGTTGGGGTCATTCTTGTAGATTCCTAAGAGACTCACTTGTACCAGGTTTTTACGTGACCCCAAAATGCGTCCCCCTTCCAGTAGTCTCTCTCAGTATTCTCCCCCTCCAACATATCCCCAACCTTATTGCTCATATTTTCATCCCCACCCTCCCTCAGTTCCCTCACCAAAGCTCATCTATTTTCCCTTCCTGATCAAGGAATACCCTCCCCTGAACCCTACTTGTTACCTAGTCTCCCTGGGTCTGTGGATTGTAGCATAGTTATCCTTTATTTTACAAATAATATCCAGTTATGAAGGAAATATCCATATACAATGTTTGTATGTCTCAGTCTGGGTTACCTCATTCAGAATGGTTTTTCTCCAGTTCCATCAATTTATCTTCAGATTTCCTGGTATCCTTGTTTCTAACATCTGAGTAATACTTCATTGTGTAAATGTACCATATTATCCATTCCTTGGTTGAGGGACAGACATCTAGGTTGTTTCTAAGTTCTGGCTATTACAAGTAAAGCTACTGTGAATATAGCTAACAAGTATCCTTGTGGTGTGATTGAGCATCTTTTGGGTGGGTGTATGCCCAGAAGTGGTATAGCTTGGTCTTGTGGTAGGTTGATTCCTAGTTTTCTGAGAAACTGCTATGCTGACTGTCATTTGTGTTTTTGATCTTAATCATTGTGACAAACGTAAGTTGGAATCTCAGTCATTTTGATTTGCATTTCCCTGATGGATCAGGATGTTGAACGTCTGCAGTATTTCTCAGCCATCTGAGATTCTTTGCTGAGAATTCTTTGTTTAGATTTGTACTCCATTTTTTAATTAGATTATTTGGTTTGGTGATATCTAGTTTCTTCAATTCTTTATATATTGTGGAAATCAGTCCTCTTTCAGATGTGAGGTTGGTTGAGAAGATCTCTTTTCAATCTGTAGTCTGCCATTTTGTCCTATTGATGGTATTCTTTGTCTTACAGAAACTTTTCACTTTAATGAGGTTCCATTTATTAATTGTTGATCTGAGTGCCTATGCTCTTGGTGTTCTGTTTTCAAGAAATTGTCTCCTGTGCCAGTGCATTTGAGATTATTTCTCTTCTATCTGGTTCAGTGTATCTGGGTTTATGCTTAGGTCTTTGATTCACTAGGACTTTAGTTTTGTGCATGGTGATAGATATAGATCTATTTGCATTCTTCTGCTTGCCAACATCCGGTTCTGGCAGCATCATTTGTTGAAGGTGCTTTCTTTTTCTATTTACTGATTTTTGGCTTCTTTGTCAAAGATGTCCATAGGTCCATCTGGGTCTTTGGTTTAATTCCTTTGATCCATCTCTTTGTTTTTATGCCAATATCATATGGTTTTTATTACTATAGCTCTGAAAAGGGGCTGTTAAGAATTGTTTGGGATTTTAATGGGGATTGCAATGAATATATAAATTGTTTTTGGTAAGATGGTCATTTGTAATATGTTAATCCTACTAATTGTGAACATGGGAGATCTTTCCATCTTCTGATACCCGTTTGAATTTGTTTCTTCCAAGACTTCAAGTTCTTCTCATAGAGGTCTTTCACTTGCTTGGTTAGAGTTACCACAAGATATTTCATGTTATTTGAGAATATTATAAATGGTATTGATTTTTTTATTTCTTTCTCAGCCCTTTTATCATTTGTATATGGGGGAGCTACTGATTTTTTTAAAACTAATTTTGTATATAGCCACTTGACTAAATGTGTGTATCATCTGTAGGAGTTCCCTGGTAGAGATTTTGGTATCGTTTATATATACTATTATATCATCTGAAAATAATGATACTTTGACTTCTTCCTTTCTTATATGTATCCTCTTGATTTCCTTCAATTGTCTTATTGCTTTAGCTAGAACTTCAAATACTATATTCAATAGGTATGAAGAGTGTGGACCAACTTTTCCCACAAAAAAACACAGACAACAGATAATCTTACACCAGCAAAACATGAAGGGAAACATAGAAACACACAGAGATGTCATTTTTTAAACAGCTGAGTCAAATTATATAAATATACAACATTTTCTTTATTTATTCTTCTATTGAGGTACATTTAGTTTGCTTTCCAGCTATTATGAATAGAACAGCAATGAACCTGGTTGCACCAATGTCTTTGTAGTAGGATAACATGTCCTTTGAGTTTATGCCCAAGAGTGGTATAGCTGGATCATGAGGTTGATCCATTACCATCTTCTTCAGGTTATGTCGCACTGATTTCTGTAGTGGCTCTATAAATTTGCACCTAGACCAGCAATGTATTTGTGCTCCTCTTACTCTGCATTAAAAATCATGTGTTTATATATGTGTGAATTTATGTCTGAGTCTTCAGTTCAATTCCATAGATCAACTCTTCTGTTTTGTACTAATATCATGTTGTTTGTATTACAATAGCTACAGTAGTACAACTTGATATGGGGGATGGGGATACCTCTAGAAGTTCTTTTATTATGTAGGATTGTTTTGACTATCCTGGCTTTGTGTATGTGTGTTTCCATATGAAGCTGAAAATTGCTCTTTCAAGACATGTAAAAAATTACACTTGATTTTTTTTTTTGATGGGGGTTGTATTGAACCTGTAGATTGCTTTTGTGAGGATGGTCATTTTAATGTTAATCCTACCAATCCAGGAGCATGGGAGATCTTTTTATTTTTTGATCTCTTCTTTAAATTCTTCTTTCAATGAAGTTTTTATCATACAAGTCTTTCACTTGCTTGTTAGAGTTATTCCAAGATATTTTATAATGTTTAAGGCTATTGTGAAAGGTGTTCTGTCTCTTATTTCTTTATCAGTGTTTGCCATTTGTATATAGGAGGGCTACTTTTTTGTGACTTAATTTTGTATCCAGCTATGTTGCTAAAATTGTTTATCAGCTGTAGTTTTCTGTTACAATTTTTCTGTTCATTTATGAAAACTATCATATCATCTATAAATAAGGTACTTTGGCTTCTTTTCCAATTTATATTCCCTTGTTCTCCTTCAATTGTCTTATTGCTTAATCTAAGACTTCAAGTACTTATACTGAATAGGTATGGAAAGAGTGGACAACCTTGTTTTGTTCCTGATTTTAGTGGCATTGCTTTGAGTTTCTCTCCATTTAAGTTGATGGTGGCTATAGGATTGATGTGAACTGCCTTTACTATGTTGAAGTATGTCCCTTGTATTCCTAATATCCCTAGGACTTAGATCATGAAGGGATGCTTGATTTCTTCAAAGACCTTTCCTGCATTTGGTGAGATGGTCATACTTTTTTTTTTGTCTTTAGTTTGTTTATGTGGCAGATTATGTTTTATGTATGTTAAACTATCTCTGTGTCTTTGGGATGAAGCTTACTTGATCTTTGTAAATGAACAGAATGTTTCTTCTGTTTAAATTTTATGGAATAATTTGAAGAGTATTGGAATCAACTCTTCTTTGATACTGGTAGAATCTATATGAAAACTATCTAGCTCTGGGCTTTTTGTTTTGAAAACATTTAATATTTACTTCTATTTCTGTTGGGTTTCTAGGTCTGTTTAAATTTCTATCAAATCTTGATTTACCTTTCGAAGTTGTATCTATTTGTTGGCAGAGGCTTTTGTCCGCTCAGTCCCACAACTGTTCAGTCCCAAAGAAACACACAGAGGCCTACATTAGTTATAAACTGGTTGGCCTATTAGCTCAGGCTTCTTATTAAATAACTTTTACATCACAAATGAACTCATATTCTTACCTGTGTTAGCCATTTGGCTTAGTATCTTTTATCAGTGAGGCATTCTCATCCTTCTTTCTCTGTG